>NW_019744106.1:337677-572558 GCF_002891405.2 Cryptotermes secundus
CCAAGTAACGGGATCAGTTTATTTCGAGATATCTGAATTAAAATGGATTTTAGGGTAATCGGTTATCAAATTGTTGGTATGATTTAGGCGGCATAATATACAATCCAGAGGCCGGCTTTTGTGAACCATATAATGAATCTTCAAGCTCAATTTAAAGCGGTGAATATTTTGACAAGTTGAGTGAGCATAAAATCTTAAAGATAAGTTCTGAACAATAAACTTAAATATTCGGACTTCGCCCGGATGATGTTGGTGAAAGTAAGATAGGTGAGAATAGGCAGTATTTGTGCCAAAAGTCATACCCGGGGCTTCTCAAATAAGAATCAGTATTGTTTACTACTAATAGTACACAACTTTGAAGGACTCTGAAAATTGCAGGCTCCTGACACGACATTACTGTACAACATGCAAAATAGTGTATTTATACCTGTGATTTAATAGTCATGTCGTGAAAGGGTGTAGGGACCTGAAGACGAAACTTCACAAATTATAGAACCCAGCGGTGAAAGGAAGTGAGTGGCCAACTTCACGCTTTGGCCCTATTAACTCTTGGGAAGAATTAATAGTTCTTATCGGATAAGTGGATATATTGGTTCCGTAACCAGACAGGAGGTCTTAGGGAAGAGAAAGATCCTTTCCAGAAAAAAAAATGACCCACCTGAACTTTCCTTGCTCATAAACAACATACGAAGTATTACGTAATGAATTAGAACGAAAAACGCATCATCTATTGTTATATTCAGCGTGAAATATAAAAAGAAAATATTTATTCGCCTGAATCAACCGTCATATGTGAAGTTAGATTGAATAATTTTTCTGGAGCAAATATTGAAGGACAGAAAACATTTATCTTGGACATGAGACTTTGTTAAGTGTAGCTCACATCGGCCTTACCATGAAACCATCTAAAACAGCTGACAGGTAGAATTAACTACAACATTGGGCCTACTGTAATATTCCTCCGCCAGACAGCAGCACAAGTCTGCATGTGAATTGATGTGGCAGACAGGTAGACAGACAGAAGGATTACGTGTCAAAGGAAAATGCAGCCCTAAACATGGCGACTTAAAAATAACACAAGAGTATATAACATGACCAAGAAATTCAGTCCATTTTATATCTTCTCCATGTTGCCAATGGATTCTGTTGAGGAGGTTCACGTGTCTAAATCAAAGGGCACACAGCCTACATTAAGTCACCTGGTCTGTGTTGCCTACACTAAATGATGTTCAACCGTCATGAAAGATGTCTTGCCCATCTTGTACATCCACCGTTTGCATTTCTACTGAATTGTATTGAAGATATATTAATATTTAAATGTTTGTCTCATAGAGGGTAAAGTGAGTCATGCATATTTAGGCCATAACGTCGTCGATAAAGTAAAGCTGTCCCTGCGTTTAACTAATTGAGCACTACGCCATGAAGGAGATTGTGGAAGTGGATGTATAGATCCACATTTTCTTGACCTCGGCACTAGCTGGAGATGATTGGTCAGGTTCATGCCCCAGCCGCTTAACTCCCGGTGAAAGAGCCCCTTCTACTCATTGGATAGGAGGTTGTGTGGACCCCAGAGTCGGTCTGGACTACGTGGTGAGGAAAAAATTATTGACTCTCACTGGGACTCGATCTCCGACACCTCGGCCGTCCAGACCGTACCCAGTCACGATACCGACTACGCTATCCCAGCTCCTATAACATCATTGATATTAAAAAAATTATTGGTACTCCATCATTAAAGAAGGAAATATCATGAAAGAGAATGTAATTAATTGTACACGTTGTTTTAATCAAGAAACGTTATGCTAAGGAAATGACTTTAACTATGTCAGTGTTTTCATATTGGTGTCTTGCTCGTCATATTCAACCCTGAAGATGGAGGGGATGTATACCTCTGAAACGTTGGTTGACTTTAAACGGACTACACAGCTTTGTGTCCAAGAAAACAGTTTCTTCATAATCACGGCTGTAAGAACCCTAAATCGTACACCACCTATCTAAACACAATATTCCTTCATTTATGATTTCATTCAGACCAACATGTTTCATGGCTAGAATTAATTTTCAGGGGTATATGCTACACAACTGCCGGGCACAGTAGCCGCGCCGTCTAAGACATGAACTGTCCTCGCTCGCTTAGACGCTGGGATCGTGGATTTGAGTCCCACTCGAGTCATGAATGTTTCGTGTGTGCATGTGTTTATTCTGTGTTTGTGTTGTCCTGTGTTTATGTAGCGGCCTTGGACGAGCTGATCACTCATCCAAGGAGTCCTACCATCTGAGAAAAATGATATCGGAACTAAACAAGAGACCTGGACCCAGAATGGGCTGGAAGAGCCATTGATAAAAAGAAATATATTACACAATTACGAAAGTTATTGCAGGTTTTACATTTTAAAATTACATTTAATTGTAATTACATTTCTGAAAAAAATATATGCGTGATTTTTGTAAGTAGCATACGTATTTCACTCTAAAATACCTATCTGTCATTAACGTTAAAACACGGCATGCATCTTCAACGCAATGTTTACATGCAGCCGTACAAATTTTTCGTTAGTTCTGGAATGCTGCAATCAGTGATGCCTGCTTCTTGCTGGTGTCTTTCTTGGCTTACCCTCCGTCTCCGCGCCATAGCTCAAGCGATTAGTCGCTGGCTTCCCACCGCGGTGGCCCGGGTTCGATCCCGGGATCTGGTCAAGTGGGATTTGTGGTGTACGAAGTGGCGCTTGTGCAGGTTTTCTCCCAGTACTTCGGTTTCCCTTGCCACTCTTTATTCCACCAATTGCTCCACAGTCACCCTCACCGATCATATGGGGCTGGTACAATAGGCCAGAAGGGGCCGCAGTACAAGGGACTTAGTCCCACCCCACTAGCAATAAGAAGAATTAAAAATTACCCTCCGTCTCTACAAGAGGAGACAAAACGTTCCTCCGAAACTTCAGCGAGTTTCTGCCGGACTGCACGGCCTCACATCCCAGATGAAAGTTCTCTTCATAGCCAACTCTATGAACCTCAAATCGAACATTTTCTTTCTCTATTCCACATTTAGATGAGATCACCGCGGAATGTCATCTGCTAATGATGATTTAGGCTCATCAGAGTGTCCGCTCGGTCTAAGGCACGAAATGCTTTCGCCCGCTCGATCGTTGGGATTATGGTTTCGAATCCCACTCAGGGCATGGATGTGTGTGTGTGTGTGTTGTCCTGCGTGTAGGTAGCGGCTTTGCGGCGGGCTGATCACTCGTGCAAGGAGCCCTACCGTCAATGTAACAAGAATACGAAACTGAAGAAGAGACCAGGGCCCAACAAAGGGCTGTAGAGCCACTGACGGATGAATAATAATTTAGAGTGATAACCCGGGATTCTATGACATTGATTTCGACTACAAATACCATGATGATAATATATAATATNTATAATGTTTGTAAATGTAAAGTAAATTCTTTATAAATAAATTTCTTTGGAATTTTGAAAATTGAGAGGAAATCTAATTAATTTAATAAGATAAAACCTACAATAATTTACCCTGTGATATCCTATCGTGTTCCTTTGACTCCGACCCTGTGAACGAAGCATGTCTAACAGAGTTAAAATGTAGGCTTTAAATGTTGCATTTGGAAACCTATTTTATGTATTAAATGAAGTATAATACTATGGTATTATTTCGTACTAGAACATTTTCATAACATTATTAATTTGCTAAACGTGACGTCCCCAAGAAAGGATAGCTTTCGCAGTCCATTTAAAATATGGTCCTACGTCTTAGTTCTTAGTACAACCTGAAATCCACGCATATTTCTGACAGTTTCCTGAATTTTGGCAGGACGAAAATAATCACACTAAAAGAAGTAATTACGAGGAAGTATTTTATAGACTCTTGTAACAATAAGAACTAAATAAGACAGTGTTTATCTCGAATTCTTTGTATTCTTTGAGTCAATTTTTTTTTTTCAGAAATAGAATTCATCTTCACAGAAATGAAAAAGAAAACGCTTTGTCAATAAAGATAATATTCAGGCTAATTATGGTACTGGTTAAATTTGATAAAGGAAGAAATTACATATATAATTGCCGTACCTTAATGAACTGATTATTTGAGTGTGTCTAGGGAATGTCATCATGTAAAATCTCTTTGATTAGAAAGTCAATTATTTCCCAATTTGTTTTTTTTTATCTTTTTCATCTTCAGCTACCAGTTCTTTCCGTTTTTGTGTGTTAAAAGGCATCGGATGACATTAAAAATTGTTTCAATTTGCATGCATTTATGGTAATGAGGTAAACAGAGAAAGAATTCAGTAAGGAACGATGAGAAAAGGGGAAATATTAAAGGAAAGCTTTCTTTTCAGACGTCGAGTTTTAGTCAGTCTTGTCTCAAAACTACGAATATAAATCGACGTTATGATTATAAAAACATTCTCATTTTGACGTTTAGTCGCTGAAGAAATTCTTATTGTAATGTATGAATATTAAGAAACGCAAATAAGACTTTGTTTTTCTCCTCATCAAAATCATAACTCTTCCTGTATGTGTCGTTCTTCGTTTTTCCTTCCCATCACTTCGCACTCAACTGCCAAACGGAATAATTAATGGATTCATGTGAGGGAAAGAGGAAATTGTAAAGGTACAAGAATGTTACCATCTCAAGAAACAGGACGAAGCAAACGAAAATATAGCCCGAATATTTAAGTGAGCATGAAAAAAATTTCAGTTGCTTCATCTTCCCAAACAGGGATCCATTTCTCTTAGTGTGATCCAGGATTTAGTACTTAATTTTTGTCCGAGATTTTAGGTTATCGGAGTGGTGGGATTTTAAATTGGACATCTTGAAGGTTAAGATACCAGGTTTCTCTGAAACATTGGCAAATTTCCATCAAAATATTCCAAAGGATGACACTCTTCATTAAATTGTTTGTAACCCCGTTACGTCGTCTCTTAGTTGCATTTTTGAGCTTCTTCTACTAGTTGGATACTGTAGCAATACATTCTGTGCCTAACGAACACTACTTTTGTCTTTCCTTTAACAAACTTTACTTCCTGCTTGGATTCAACTAAATGATATCCATGTTGATAGTCCCTAGCAGTACAGCTGTCGTAGTTTAATTATATTGTCACGTGTTTCAGTAACTAAGAAGCGGGTTTGGATTGGTGAATCGGTTTATTGTATGTTCAGTAGTCGTAACTAGAATTAATTCTTACGCTCTCACGTTTACTCTAAGTATAGCGTATGTAACGTCACACACTAAGTCTCCTTATTTGTCTTCTGGCAACACTGTTGTTCCCTCGGAACTTTGGCAATCAAGTGAAGTCAATTCCGGTTCCCGTATTTTCTCTTAACCTTTCGGCACGGACCACGCACAGAAAACACAGCCCTTCTATTTTTGTGTAGCTAAGTCCACATTGAAAACAAATCACGTGATAGCTATCTCGGCAATCCATTGGCGTGCTGACTGTTGCCTAACAACGGACTATAAACAATCGTCCTATTATTGCGTGACCTTATTCGAAAAGGTGTTTATCGCCCCGTTGCCTACATATACACATTACAATATAAACGTGTATATGTACAAAATAGGTGCAGGTTTTATATACGAATTCCTTACAAGCTATTAACATTCTTCGAGCTTGTGAAGATCCCGTCGTTTTGCTGTTGCATATGTACAACTATGGTTGCATCGAATCTTTACTGTCTCCAACATTATATAGGTATAATTTCTAGCCTCACTGTGGCCCTGGGGTCGACTCAGCCTCTAACATAAATGAGTACTAGGAATCTTCCTAAAGGCTAACCTTACCACCATCTATGAGCCGATTGACTAGAAAATGTGGGAACCTCAACGTCTCACAACCCTATGGGTCTCCACGGTCTGTTACAGGAATAGCTTTACTTTTACTTTTTACTTACCACGAAGAAATCAGATCACTGACTGTTACTCTTCCCTCTGAAGCAGTATATGGAAAGAGAAGCCACGGTAAACCTGTAGCTGTATTAACAGTTCTTAAGAGATAATGGACACCAAGGTGGAACAAGACATAGTTTCATAATATTTACGTCCTACATTTTTTAATACTGCCAATATGATTTTTGGGGAAGTATTGAATTTCCCTTTTTCATATTCACTGATACCTAATTGTGCTCAACCTGGGATGTTATGCTGTTTTTCTCATTACGATAAATATGCGTCCCATCTTATTGAACAGTTCATGGCTCTATATAGACTGGCTACATTCATCGAAGCAGCATACGGGTCCTTTGTCTGCTAAGAGAGAATTTAAACTGCATTGGCTGTGTGCATCGTGGTATCGGGTGGGAGAGAAGATTGTTTCTGAGAAGTTGAACCTGTGAGGTTCGAGATTCTCACGGCCGTGACAATGAAGAACATTAGTGTGATACAAATTCACCGGCGTTTCCGAGGAACGGTTCGCCTATGTCTTCAGGGCGAAAAGTATGTCAAGGAAACAGTAAGCAGAACTTTTAAAATTCGACGTGATATGAAAGCAAGCTGCCACACGGCGTATATGATGGCCCATTTGTTTGAAAGCACAAATAACTGAAACGGGGATTCTCTGAACCTGAAAAGGGGTTGCTAAGCATTCTGCCGTAACCCAAGCTACCTGAATAATAGTGTGTGGATAACATGAACAGGACCTATAGCAATATGCGAATTGCTAAGTAGTGGAAAGGAAAGCTAAGGATTGCGTCTTAATGACAGATGAAATTCGAGATACAGGTTCCTCCATTCTAAACATGAAAGCGATTACCTTAGATGGTAGCATTTGGAAATTGAATTAAAAATATTTCGGTTCGAGTCTCGTCTCTAGCATCAAATACCGATTATTCCTTATCATAATTCTCTCCAGGTACATACCGTGTTAGCTATCTAATTAACTAATTAACTAATTAACTGTGTATATGAACATCAACGTCAAGAGAACTTCTTTCGAAATCAACAACAACTTAGCTATTCGAGGCGTTCTTGCCTTTCGTTGAACCCTAAAGTTCATTGTATTTTCAAAGTCCACCACTGGCCCATATACCGAGCCAGTTGAATCCACACATCACAATTTAGCATTGTTCTACCAAAGTTTAGATCTGCTAGACATATCTTCTTTGGAACTTTGGGACTGAAATCTTTTACAGAGTTCTGATCTATCCAATGCAAGCTACATATTCAGCCACTCCATCTGGATTAATACTGAATTATTACGGATTACTTTTGTCGCTAAATAATTTCTGAGTTGACACGGCGTCAATGAACAGTCTACGATCTTCTGAAGAACATGACAAAGGTATTGTACACTTATGACTTTTCTCGTAATGAATAATTAACTCAAAACTGTAAAGAAAATGCTAAGTTCTTAGTGGTACAAAATTTAAGTCTTCGTAAACTCTCCGACTGGCTGCCTTTACAACGTAGAATTTCTGTTTATAAAGAACTACGGATAGAAATTATAACGCATTTTTTCCTACAAATGTCTCGACCTACAATTTGAGATTACTAGGAAGTGTTAATTAATAATGACAAATTCAATGGCGAGTTTACGTCCACAGTTTCCATTACGAGTAATACAGATTCACATTAATTTACATACGTCAGATATAACTGCAATAATTTTGTTTGTCACTTTTTCATAGTTTGTTTCCTTACACAAATTCAAATGTATAAACCAAATGTAGTGGTTCAGTAGTTAATATGGTTTTAGCACTGTCACCAAATTATTCTTTTACATTATCCAAAGAGTACCTGAACCAAATCTGAATGTTTTATTAGAGCACAAAACTTCAGAATGTCGTGTTAAGTGGAGCTGATTTTGGTTATACCAGGGCAATTCGCAGTCACCAGTGACATTTCTCTTAGTAGAAAATTAAAAAAGTAGGGCTTTGGGATAAACTGAAGTAACACGGTACCTATACCAAATTCCATTAAAATCAATCAGTTGGTTGGAACATTATTATGAGAACATAAACTCATGAACACGAATACAACCTAGCCCTACTTCCTTCGTAAAATAAGGACTATAGGCTAGAATGGTATGTGACTTGAGCAATGTTGACATAAGTCACTTTGGCATCCAAGTCATGTTGGTTATCCACATGATCACCTGCAGCGGACCTCCATGCTTGGACGTTAGAGTCCCTTCCTTCACCTATTAATATTCAATTTTATCTATGGAAGCCTTTTCCATCCAACAAGAAGACAAACGCAAACATTCAAAGCTAAGAGAAGGGTAGCTAGTGCTTGATAATATATTAAAACTGGAGGCTGCAATGACATTAAATAGTTCATAACGTGTCAGTGACATCCAGCGTTGTCATTCTTGAATTGTACCAACACAACGAAATGGATGGTTAAATATTATGTTTTATTATTGTTGTGTTTTTTTTCTTGTTCGATATATAATGCTTGGCGTAGATATGTAACTAATTTAAATTAACTACAGAAGCATCTAACCCTCATTCCTGAACTTCAAAATGCATGGTACTGGCTTGATCAAACCAACTGCAACATACGGAGGCTTTGAAGAAAGTCGTCTTCTGGGTTTAGGCGCCGTGTATTCTTCGTTTTGGCCTAAACCCAGAAGACGACTTTCTTCATAGTCATCGCCGTGCAAAACCTCAAAACTTACATAAGGAGGCTTGTTTAATAAATTACAGTATTACGTAATTTAGCAAGAAGACAGCTACATTTATTAATATCTGTCGAACAACCAAAGTACTGCAGTAGTTTCATTATTACTTGTAATCATTTATACAGGCATTATTACACTTAGTGAGAATGATGTTGCTAATTACTCCTCTAAGTACTATTTTTTTTTCCTTTACACTACAACCCCAGTGGGCCTAGGTCTACCTCCATGAACTTCCCCTTTCACTTCGGTTTTTCTAGATCTTACACATTCAATAGGACTCCTTGGGTGGGTGATCAGCTCGCCGCAAGGCCTCTACTTATACACAAACACAGAAAAGCACACACACAAACTAAACATCCATGCCCTGAGTGGAATTTGAACCCACGATCCCGGTTTCCAAGCGAGCGAAGACAGTAGATGCCTTAGACCGCTCGGCTACCGTGACAGGCACTAAGTACTAATACATACGTTGAAAACGTTAGTGGCATTTCTTCTTAGTTATAAAATCTGCACCTTCTTGATTTATGAAATTTTAATGGTGTGTTTACATGACGGGATTTATATGGATAATTTAGTATCATCATCGACTAAAATATTGGAGACTCTAATGGGCAGAGCATTAAGATGAGACAGGGCATGCAAGAAATATGTTCAGAAAATTTGTGGGGAAACCTCTTCGGGAATGATGATATTAAATACACTAGAAAGAGATAGAAATATAACACGAAATAATGGTTAAGAGTTCGTTGGAATGAGTATGGATAAATTTGGTTCGGGCTAGGTTCAACGGTTTAACGGTGTTCAAAGTGAGATAATTAATATATTGTTAATATATCTTATTATGTTATAGAGCTTATATTGATTGTCTTACTGTGGGTTAAAATTGTGGAACTGGTGAGAAAAGAAGAAAACACATAAGGAATTTCGGTGTAGTATCATTAACGATTACAAAGATGGTGTAAATATTAAAAGGCAATATCAAAATTAATTAAAAAATATTTATTTTAAAAAGTAAAATGGATTGAAGTAGCTCCAAATGATGTTCAAATGCGGGCTGTTGTCTAAGAAGTGGAAGATCTCATTCTTCTAAATGGACTGTGGAAAAGTGCAGAAAATCACAGGCAGGATATTAGTCCTTCGGTTTTAGATTTTTATCCCGGGGACTTTTGAGTACAAGGCAGGAGTGCAGGAGTGCTGCCCACTCTATGGTTACTTTCGGTAAAATGCTTGTAGGATTAAAATCTGTACGATCAACTTTGCTAATTTCATCCACTGTTCCGTCTTGTAGTATAAACTTTCCTATTTTTGAATTTCTAGGAGAGTGGAAGAATATTTTTCTGTTCAGCCGAATTTTTTGGCACAGTATTTAATTGTTCCTATTCATGGGATGTCACAATTTTCCTCATTATGCACTGAAGACATATTTATGCATTCTGGTTACGTTTACAAATTTAAAATAATAAGTGAACTGTATAAAACATGGAGGCGAGAACATCTTATATTGTAGGCGTTTATTTCAAGTTAAGAAAGAACACGTTATGTGGAAGCTATGACTATTCTTCTGCCCGTCTCCGTGTGACCTGCTATTAAGGTCCAAACCTTTGAGCATATTTCCTCGACAGTCAATGTTATAGATTTTCATTATACGTTGAGAAAATTCGAAATTCTTAAAACAGCCTTGCGTACACAAGAGAAGAAATGGACTGTACCATGCATCCCAAAAATCATTTCACCCATTTTGTTGAAATTAGACATGGGAGATTTCTATCAAAATTTGCTGGGAAATTCTAATTTCCCTAATGAAACCTAACTTGTGATAAGACCGAGACATAACCTTCTCCATATATTAATTAAACGCTTTCATAGATTTTGTTGAAATTTCACATGAATAACTTCCATTAGGTTTTTCGGGGAAAATGAGATTTTCATATGCATAAGGAATAGTTTACATAAGGCTAAAAGGGACTTTTCTATGAATCATGTAAACCGCTGTAGAGGATTTTTTAGAATTCGATACGGAAGACGTACAAGGTGTTGTTAGGTAACTGATTTTCAGCTATATTGATCCATAATAGTACCCGATTTACATAAAGCTACAAATGGGCTTCTCCATATATCCATAAACCGTTTATCAGATTCTGTTGAAATACGAAATAGAACAATTTCACTAATATATACTGAGAGATGATACATAATGAAGCTTAATTTACTTATGGTCATAAATGGATGTTTTCACCAAGCAAGTCGTTTAACATGTTTTGTTGAGATACGACATTGATGACTTTCACTAAAAGCAGTTCGACAGATCCTTTTTCAGTCACGTTAGGTTCTTACCAAGCCTAGTTTACATAAGGTACAGGTAATGAACGAACGGTTCCGTATCTCCAACAGAGCCTTCCAAAGGATTTTCTGAAATTTGTTACAGAAAACTTTCTTCAAACTGCATTTCATTGGTTCAATTTGAAGCTAAAGTACGCTGTTTGTACTTCAAGCGCTACGTCATGGAGTAAATCGTTTCTAATCTTATTCTATTCCGCAATCAACAGCGGTCCTTCGAATGCGATTGGCATTTCTAAAGTCTTTTATTTTAGACGGCATCTAAGAATAAGCTTTCTCCTAGCGGTATTCAGAGAATATATATTTATGTAACTTTAATGAAATTACAATGGACCGTATTAGAAAGAACAGACTGCGCTCTTTCTTTCGCAGTGTGATTCATTACACCACTGTACATTTCACATATTCCAGATTTATAGAAACTTGGGGCATATAACTTCTATGGTTCTACAGCCCCTTGTTGGGTCTTGGCCACTTTTTTCACTTTCTTTATCTTTTACACAGTCGATAGGACTCCTAAGACAGAGGATCAGCCCGCTGCAATGCTGCTATCTACAGACAGAACAATACAAACACAGAATAAACGCACACAGATATCCATGCTTTGAGTGGGATTCGAAATCACGATCCCAGCCTTCGAGTGAGGGAAGGCAGTCCATGCCTTAGACCTCGCAGCAACTACGATCGGCGTAACTTTATTTGGGGTATTCCAAATTGTCGATCACAATACCTAGGAGCCACTCCTGTAGCTGGTTCTTGAAACAGAAGAGCCGGAGAAGACATGTTCTACAATGCCACGAAACATTCGTACAGAAAACTTTCCAGTTGAATTTCTTTAGGAGCTGTTTCTGAAAAGAAACATCCATTCAACCCACACACAGAAATCGTCGAATCTACAATAAACCTGTCCTCACAACGGTACTTTATTGTTATTAAACAAGAACTTAAGTCTTCATCTAAATATTCACCGCAGATTTTATGGTCCGGGATATTTTGTGCTCTGTTTCCGGTTTATTTCGCAGTTAAGACTAGCCGAACTATAAATCTATTTGCTAAGAACTGGTTCTGTTGTTCTATATATTTACATATAAATAGACCGTGTATCCAGTAGCTCAGAGGTGTGGGAGGCGATAAGACCCAGCGATTCCTCCCTTCAGTGACAACTGGTTTCCTGTACACTCGGGTGTCCCCAGTCTGCGAGTAGGCGCAAGAAAGTGCGTTATTTGCTTAGGCGGAACAGAGATGTTGTAGCGGTGATGGAGAATACAACTGTGGGCCATTTTAAGATGCTTCTGTGTGAGAAGGTTATAAGATATTAATGAAATGAGAAAATATATTTACTACGAAGTAAGAAAAGGCCTGTTTTCATGCAGATATTCTTGTCGCAGTGATACTTTGGTTTCGATGTAGCAGATAATACATATCGAATGACAATAGAACTTATTAGCTTAGGCGATAAAGTATAACACAATTTCCGGGCCATCTACAGATCTTGTGTTGCCTGAACACCAGACGACAAAATGTTAAGAACAGAGCAAGTTTGTTAAGCGGTAACTCGACTCTTAATTTCGAAGCTGACCGAAGTTTAGTAACTTAGAGAGGTGTGTAGCGTTATGGACTCTGTTGCAGATAAAGCAATAATGAATTTGAGAGTTAAGATTTATGGGCTCTTAGTTTGTTAAATAATATTTGATGAATAAGAATAATTGTTATCTTCTCTACAGTGTCCAGACCAGCACTGGAGCCCGCCCAACCTCCCCCTCAAAAAGGTAACAGGGGCTCTTCCCTTTGGGCTTGAAGCTGACCACTCACCTCCATCTAGTGACGAGGTGAATGTACACCCTTACTTCCCCATACGTTTTATGGTGTGGTGTTTAATTATTTAAGCATGGGAACAACTTTGCCTTACCTTTCATGTAAAATGCAATTTATACATAATATTATGCATAGTTGGTTGGTTACTTCTTGGTATAATTAAACCACTTTAATACATATTTTAAAAATTAAATTGGACGGACAATAATACAATGTCATCCGTTTGTTTTAAGATAGTAGCGAGACTAGGAAACGCACTATAAAAATTACGTATACGTACTTGATTCCTAATAAGAGGAAATTATATGAACAGTGAGAGGGGCACGCGGTATCATAGTTGGTTGAACAACTATGCCACAAGCCTGAAGGTCGCGGGTTTCGTTTCCCTATGAGGTCACTAGGTGCTTCAATTGACCTACTCCTTCCAGCCGCATTATGGCCCTGGGTTCGACTAAGCCTCTAACAGTAATGAGTATCAGGAATTTTCATGGGGGTAAATTGCGACCGGCGTGTAACGCTGACAACCTCACCGCCATCTGTGAACCGATTGTCTAAAAAATGTGGGGGCCTCGACATCTCACAACCCTATAGGCCTCCACGGCCTTCAATAAAGGGCATGAATATCCTGACTAGCTGAAATGCTATTAGCATCTTAAGAAGGATTCTGCCTCGTGGGGCTAGTTCTGAAAACAAATCTTGGCACTTACTGTCCCTTCAGCACAATTATATTTGTTGCGTATATATTCCAGTAATAATTGTTGCATTACAGAAACCTCGGCTATGTACGTATAAGATAACGACCCATCTTTCAAACTGAGTGTACAGCCATTTGAAACGTCTTATAGACAAGAAAGAAGGGAGTCCCAGTACATGTATAATGCAGGTACAAAGCATTGTAACGTGTATGGTCTCTCATGCATCACGGCTTAGTAAATACCAGTAAGCAGAGTTCTGTCTATCAGAGATAAGCTACTGGTTTATGGCACCTCCCCAGGAGACATTGCGCTAGCCTATGCCACCCACACTAGGAGTAACACAGAAGCCATCCACCTGCTCCTCTCTGCTCCCACACCCACCAACTCTTTTCATTCCTCATCGACTTACAGACAACCAGACGTGATATGATCGGATTCTCATCGCCACTTCCAGGCTTCTTAACCGCTAAAATGACGTAACTCCATGTTTCTCTGACTTCCTCTAGCGTTGTGCTCGATGCCCACCGTGTTACGTCTCGTGAGTGGTTCGCATGTACGGAACTAGCTTTCCTATGTAAGAGGTCGGTAAACTGTGAGGCCGTGAGAACTTAGGAAGGAAGTTGAATAAGGACTCGTCATTACTAAGCGCTGTGCAGACACATCAGTTTAGAAAACTGCAGTAAATGACGATTTAATTTAAACGATTCTTTTAGCTTACTTTCTTTATTTTGGAAAAAATAAAAATGGGCTTATGAGATCGCCTTGCTTCTTGTGTGTCTGTATTCCAACCTAAGGTCTGAAAGTAGGAATAGTGCAGTCAGATGAGACGCCGTTTCCGCTGCAACTAATACATAATAATAGAAGAACTGTTTGGCGCGGTGTTTTCTTTGCGGTCCGTTTCGTATCAGATAATATGTATCTAGTGAAAGGAAAGTAGGCGAGACAATAAGATATGGTCATGACCAAGGAAAGTATACGATCGATTCCCAATTCGCAGGGTGGGGTGAGACTGAGTCTACTTGGTACTCAGACCACTACTGGATCTATAGTAAAAGCCCGGATCATAGATGAGTATGCATCAGTTGGTGGGATGAGAATTGACACGGGAAACCGTAGCACTGAGAGAAAATATACCTAGTGACACTTTTCCACCACAAACCTCACATGATCTAACCTCGTAGCGAACCCGGATCGCAGCAGTGGGAAGCCAGCAACTACTGTATAACCACCTGAGCTATGGTAAGGCCTGTCAAGCGTTCTTAGTACACTTTTCTTTATTGCTAGTGGGGTGGGACTAAGTCCCTTGTACTGCGGCCACTTCTGGTCTATTGTACCAGCCCCAGATGATAGGTGAGGGTGATTGTGGAGCAATTGGTGGAATGAAGATCGGCAGGGGAAACCGAAGTATTCGGGGAAAACCTGCCCCAGCGCCCCTTTGTCCACCACAAATCCCACTTTACCAGACCCCGGGATCGAACCCGGGACGCCGAGGTTTGAAGCCAGCCACTAACCGCTTGAGTTATGGCGCGGCCTAGTACCCTTCCTCAATTGGACAGGGTAGATTTGTTTGACAGGCGTACGTAAACGATTAATTGGGTAAATGTGCAAGGAAACTGCTGTAACCAGTTACAGGGTATTACCGCAGCATTTATCTGGTGGGGCTGGGAATTTACAGGATATATTACCTCCCAACCGAGAATCAAAACCTGGACCCATATATTAAGCAGAATGGGTGCTAACCATTTGATAGTGATGTGTGATTTCAGTACATTGAATTTAAGCTTATTACGTTTCTGAAAAAAAAAAAAAAATCTGAATATATACAGATATAAGGTCGAAATTTGCTGAAATGGATATAAAAATATATTTAAGTACTTGTCATTTTTCTTAGCACAAAGAATTATTGGAGAGTTTTTTTTTTTTGTATTTTCTAACAGACAATGAATTCTTTCAGATTAAAATAGACATAGTCCACTGAAAGTACATGAAAGTACACTTAAATTCACACAATAAGATCAATTTCTGTAAATAATATTAAACGAAATTAAAAAAGAATACGTAACATCACAGCTCAATTCAGAAAGTGAATGCGAAACCACCGAGATTTTGAAAGCAGTACAAATAAAGTTTACACGACTTCTACTGGGTAAGAGAACGAAATCACAAAATACTTACAGACATTAGGTAATACATAAATATCTCATATATTATCAGTGAAATGAAGACTGCCAAAAGAGTTGCCATCAATACACTTTTTTTTTCCTTGGGACTACAGCCCCAGTGGGCCTAGGCCTACCACCATGAACTCCGTTCACTTCGGTTTTTCTAGATCTTACACATATGGTAGTACTCCTTGGGCGAGTGATCAGCTCGTCGCAAGGCCTCTACCTGTAGACAAACACCGAAAAACGCACACACACAAATTAAACATCCATGCCCTGAGTGGGATTCGAACCCACGATCCCGGTTTCCAAGCGAGCGAAGACAGTACATGCCTTAGAACGCTCGGCTACCTTGACCGGCAGCAATACACTTACGTAATGAAATTAATAGAAAATGTACTAGCCAGAGGCACTGGAACAAAAATCACTGGGTGCCCGAAGTAGAGATAGAGAAACCAACATTGGCTGGAGTATGAACAAATACAGATTTCATTAAGGTCGACAAATTTTATATGAAATATTTTCTGATATGGCTAATATTTAAATAAATAAAAAGTGAAATGAGGGGCACGCGGTAACACAGTTTGTTGAGGCACTATGCTACAAGCCGGAAGGTCGCGGGTTCAAGTCCCGATGAGGTCATTGGAATTTTTTGAATTGACCTAATCCTTCCAGCCGCACTATGCCCTGGAGTCGACTCAGCCTCTAACAGAAACGAGTACCAGGAATATTATTTGAATATTCTTGGAGGTAAAGGGCGGCCGGCGTGTAGGGCTGACAATCCTGCCGCCATCTATGAGCCGATTGTCTAGAAAATGTGGGAACCTCAACGTCTCGCAACCCTATGGGCCTTCACGGCCTGTTACAGGGATACCTTTACTTTACGTTTAAAAGTGAAATAATTTCTAACTCTGCGTAACATGATACCTATAGTGGATTTGCTTTGCGTTAGTAGGTACAGTTCGCTTGATGACTAAAATCACGGAGTTTTTTTTATTAGTAGGTTTGCAGCTGCAATACATGAACACTCACGCGAACTGAGAATGCAAACTAGTAATTGAAATACATGAGAATCCGTACTGTGTAACATGCCCCTCGTATCCTGATGTTCGGTTATGCGAGGAATAAAAGAGCAAAATGTACCAACAATAGATATAAAGCCTTGAGTGTGTTCTAACGGCGCGCTCTTGTAAACACAGCAATGTATATTCGGGTTGCATATAAAGAATGAGAATTATTTGCGCAGCTGAGTAATTATCAGTTTCTGAATGAAGAATTTATATGATACAATTAGTTCCTTACATGAGTAGTTATACATCGAGTTAAAAATGAAATTACTCGCGGAAACAATACATCAATAAGATTGTTGTATTTTGGAATATAACGCTGTGTAGTCCGTTGAAAGTCAACTGACGTTTAGGAGTAACATATCTCCTCTATCTCCAAAGTCGAAGAACTCTACTTGCCACATGCTTTGTTGCTCGGCGCATTCTTCGACCCTGAGTATGGAGGTGATATTTTCCTCCGATACGTGGGTTGACTCTCAACGGCCAGCACAATATTACAATATATGCCAGAAGACAGTATTCTTCATAACCAGCGATCAAATAAATACATTAATAATCGCGTCTGAAAACCAACAGATCACTTCGACACAAAATCAGATTTATTATATATTTATTTCACGTTAAACTAAGCTCAAGGCATATATTGAAGTTAAAAGCAATCATACAAATAGTTTACAAATAGAAATAAGAGCCATCAGATGTTTTAACTTTCTCTTTTCGAAGTTCTTAAGAAATGGTACAAAGCCCCTGGAAGGTGGAGATATTTTGCGTCATGTGGTGAGACATAGGAGCCTGCTTAGAACACCTGGTACAGTGCCTGCATTCGCACCTAAACCCCCCCCCCATCGTTTTCTACATATTGTGGTGTATGGCGACATTCCTTACTTTCACATGAAGAATGTCTTTCGTTGTAAAATAACTCCTTAAGTAATTTTAGACCTTTTTACATGCTACTTTTTTAATTTAATTTTCTTTCAAAATGCTGGATCAGTAATTACTGATAACAAACACTTTGATGTAACATACAAGTTCATTAGAAAGGGCAATACTCTTGTCCTTTGTTGGGGCTTCGTCTCTTTGCCTCTTCGCTCAGAATAAAAATGTTAACCTTTAAGAGAACTCATTTAAATTACACATTATATTAAGTTACAAGAATGCTTGCCATTTTCTGTCTTCATTTCGGTGCAAAACTGTTTTCATACTTCACAAAAAAATACATTTATCAGGTTGAAAAGAAAGTAAATAATTGAATACTAAAAATTAAAAACTGGAAGAAAAATGCAACAGATACAGAAGAATAATTCGAAGTATTACATTTCAAAATGGTACCAGTTTTCATTTTACTGGTTTTACAGCTCCCCTTGGGCCCTGGCCTCTGATTTTCAATTAATGACCATTTTCCAGACGGTAGGACTCCTTGGACCAGCGATCAGCTCGTCACAAGACCTCTACCTAAACACAGGACAACGCAAACACAGATTAAACATCAATGTTTTGTGTGGGATTCGAATCTACGACCCCGATTTCAGTGCGAGCGAAGACAGTATATGTTTTAGACCACTATATATATATATATTCTTTTATTGTGAAGTGATGTCCACTTCTGGCTTACACGAATTTAAATTAAATTAATTCGGTAACTTTTAGTATAGATCCACAACAAGTGATTGAAAGCACAACATTTTAAGTGCATCGAAGGTGAAACGGCTGGCGAATACACGAAGAAGATTTTGCTGAAATATGAGTTCATTTTACGCATTTTTTTTTTCTTGGCACTACAGCCCCAGTGGGCCTAGGCCTACCTCCATAAACTTCTCCGTTCACTTCGGTTTTTCTAGATCTTACACGTTCGGTAGGACTCAGATCGTCGCAAGGCCTCTACCTGTACACAAACACAGAAAAACGCACACACACAAACTTAATATCCATGCCCTGAGTGGGATTCGAACCAACGATCCCGGTTTCCAAGCGAGAGAAGACAGTACATGCCTTAGACCGCTCGACTACCGTGACCGGCTCATTTTACGTATTTAGTTAACCAAAACTAACCCAATTATAATAAAACAAACTCCGTGACTTCTAGTCCGCAAGCGAACTATACCGACGGAGCGACCGCCGCTTGTCGGCGAAGTTAATGCCAAATTTAGCGGATAGAAGTTGTCGCGTGGTCAGCGCAACGGATCCCCACGGCCGTTAATCTTGGTTTCCTAAACCGGAGCCGCTTTTTATTTGAAATAGCTCCTCATTTATCCTTACGAGTCTGAGTGGACCCCGTTCCAGACCCACTACTTCTCATAAAGTATAAATGTAACAATTCAAATTATAATGAAGTTCATTTAAAGGAAGAGCTAATAAGATGATAGAATACAATATTAGTCTCTAAATCTCTAAAGTTCACAATTTTTAAACAATCATCATGGCGTAAGGAAGGTTATACCTAAGTGCGTATACCTAAATCCTTAAGTGAATGTCGTTTCTCTTTTCTTTCTGCGCCAAGCATCTCCTAACAGCAGTGATTTGCATTTAGGGGACTCCTTTGTATTGTCTTTATCTTTTTTCTGTACAGACGTCTGAGTTGCAGCCAGTTATATTGACAGTTTTCCGTTTCGCTGATACAATATGCAACATTTAGTTTTTCCCTGTCTGAGTTTTGTTTAACAACTAGTCTTCACCAGAGGTGTGGAAACTTACCTACCCTCATTAATGATATTTAAAAGAGGCTAAACTCTGATGTCTCATGTGAGACTTGAGGTTCTCGCAGTGATAATTATGAAGGTTACTCTCTTCTGCGATGTAAGTCCATTTAGTTTGGAATATATGACAGTTTCAGAGGAAGTTGCTGCTGCCATCTTCAGTGTACTTGGAGAGCACTATCCTCTGAAACTTTATTACCTGCCAACTACACTGTGTCACATCTCAGGGGAGAATAATATTCATAGTTATCGCCGTGAGAAACCGAAATCTCACATGTAAGATCACATAAAAATTGTTCCCTTCTGGGATTTTTTCTTTATTGCTGGTGGAGTGGGACTAAGTCCCTTGTACTGCGGCCACTTCTGGCCTATTGTACCAGCCACAGATGATAGGTGAGGGTGATTGTGGAGCAATTGGTGGAATTAATATTGGCAGGGGAAAACGAAGTACTGGGAGAAAACCTGCCCCAGTGCCACTTTGTCCACCACAAATCCCACTTGACCAGACCCGGCATCGAACCAGGGCTGCCGTGGTGGGAAGCCAGCGACTAACCGCTTGAGCTATGGAGCGGCCCTTCTGGTATGTAACTATGTGTAATTTGAAAGATCCGTATCAACGTTTCAGAGGAATTTGCTACTTCTGTCTTCAGGGTATATGGAGATAATACCTTCCTAACAAACAATAAAAAGTATTGTACTTAATCATATTCCAGAAGACAATAATCTTCATGTTACGTATTCTTATTTTTGTCTATCAACATTCCTTCCAGGTAAAAATTTCTTAATAATACCATTTATGCTTTTGTACTAATCTTGAAAGGCAACTGTGTTTATTCGCTTGGCCTCTGCTCCTCCCAAGATAAGGGAGAGCTTTAGG
This sequence comes from Cryptotermes secundus, assembly GCF_002891405.2. Taxonomy (NCBI): domain Eukaryota; kingdom Metazoa; phylum Arthropoda; class Insecta; order Blattodea; family Kalotermitidae; genus Cryptotermes; species Cryptotermes secundus. The sequence goes on from NW_019744106.1 coordinate 357,952, forward strand.
ATAGTAACCGGGAACTTAGCTGTTTATGTAACACTCATTAGCGGTGAGCTCAGTACAGCTCATCAATAAGGGACGCATGAAATAAAAATAGCATGTTAGGGGCACATTAGCAGGTGTTTCAGCAGATTGAGGGATTGCGGTGGGGAAGGAGCCACTGCTAGGAAAACATTGTTATAATTAGCGACTGGCAACTAGCAAACTTCAGTAAATGGAGATTAGCCTTTAAACTTTGGTTTGTTGTTGAGTCGAGTTGTTTGTTGATGGACTGACTTCACTGCCAGCCTTAATCTTAAAGGGAACTTCAGTTTCGTAATGTTGTCTTACCGGATCATCCTTCCTTCCTTCTTTAAAGCAAAGTGGAAGCAAGTAGCAGGGAGGATTTTGTTAAGGAGCAGAGTGTTAGCTTTGACTGACTTGAAGGACGACTGAACTTTGGGTTCTGATGGTGCAAGATAGAAGAGAGGCATCGCTAAGTCACAACACAGACACACAAGAAATAACGACAACGCTAGGCTATGTACATATTCAGCGAACCTTTCACTGATAATCTAACCCTTTTGTTGCTGGTTATTATTTATATTCATGTGATAAGGCATAATATTTACTGTAAGAGGTGATGGTACATGTTTCTATGGCTAATCTTATCAAACTACAAACAAATCGAAGAAGAAAGCTCATACCTTCGAATCGAGATACAACTTGCACAGTATGCATAGGGTCAACAAACTTCGAGATTATTTATCGTTGAATGAGAATATCTATCTATCTATCTATCTATCTATCTATCTATCTATCTATGTTCCTGTTGTTCCCACTTGGAGCATAGGGCATCTGTGACACGCTTCGTTTCACTTCAGTTTCTTAATCTTAAACAGTCCTAAGTAGGACTCCTTTGAAGGGGGATCAGCCCGTCGCAAGGCTACTACCTTAAAAGGGCAACACAAACAAAGAATAAACGTAGTCGAACATCCATGAATTGAGTGGATTGGAAACCACGATCACAGCGTTCAAGGGGGGGGGGNATATATTACTTTAAACCGCACGGCCACTGTGATCGGCCGAATAAGATTAGAGGAAAGTTAAATATTATGAAGTGGAATGGATTTTTAGTGAATTACGTCATGACCTACTTCAGAGTTCTACTCGAGTGATATTAGCTTGGGGGCCTAAGGAGCATCGCATGAAGTATCAGTTGGGATAACCGCTGAATCCGTTACTTAACGAACCTATCTTTCAAAATAACCAGATCCGTAACAGCGACATAAACTAAACTAATCTCAGTGGCTTTAGTCCGCAAGCGAACCTTACCAACAGTGACATAGTGTCGATAATTAACATCACATAGACTTTACTCGTAAAGGTAAAATAGGTAAAGTTGTCCCTGTGCTTAACTAATTAAGCACTACGCCTTGAAGGTGTATGTGGAAGTAGATGTCTAGATCCATATTTTCGTGACCTCGGCACTAGTTTGACGTGAGTAGAAATTACTCGCATTTTTACTCGTATTTTACTATAGCCCTGACGTCAACAACCTAATAAAATATCTGAGACATCAGTCGGTAAATTTACTTTCTAAGTGGAAGACTTTTATGCGATTCACAGAGCGGATAAGAATGCTTCACTTTGTCATTACGTCCAGTCTCTCTCTCTTCTAATCAGTAGCGACGACGTAAGACGACCGAAGCTCATCTAACCACACACCAATGTCTGCAATGCGTGTAACTTCATATCCTTGCTCCAAACACGCTATTAAAGCATGATTCGTAGCCGCAACACGGGTTCGATTCCCGACAAGAATATGTAGTCGCATTTATTGCACTGTCTAATATTTTGCGCAAAAGCAATAGAATTAACGCTTATTGCGACATAAAATGTTCATCTTCATTTATGTCTGACATCTGTCTGCCGTATGGCTTTATGCGTAAACCGAACGAGGATAGTTCCGTCAATATTAACTATTGGCTATGGGCTGGACGACCGGGGTTCGATTCTGAACAGGGGCACAGATGTTCCTTCTCGCCACTACATCCTTATCAGCCCTACCTTCCTAAACAGTTGCACTGAAGGAATTATTCCCGAAGATAAAAGTATCAGAGCGTATTTACTATAATATTTTACAGGTCTTTACAACGTGGTACTGATTTGAGTACAATGACAGATTCAGGTTTACGGCCATTAGCTATGTGGTCATCGACAGCCGGAAGTTGGAAATAACCTTCGTTGGAGCACATTTATTGATGTTTATTTGGAAATCAGTAAGTTTTAGTAATACATTTTGTAAGGTAGCTCATGCATCTTACGGGTACTTGTAAAACCAAGCGCACCAAACGGTTATACTCAAAGTACTGCGTGCAAGTGCACGATTAGATAGAGTGAACAGCATAACTACAGCTGAGCTCAGCTCCAAACGAATGTTTCTAGCGAATGATACGCGCCTTCATTCCTCTCTCTCTCTAGCACAGGGAGTAGCAGTGATAACGTAGCCCTATCTGTGCAGCAATATGACAAACTAAGCTGTATTCCCCCTCACGCCACTTGCTTTCTTCGATTACCCATCATTCATTTGTACAAAACAGTTACTGTACCGCGTCAATTCTCACGTTGCATTTGGTAGGGTTATGTTTTCGTGTGCAGTTAACAATTGTAATTGAAACTGGACGTGTTTTACATGATATTAAGTACTGAAAGTGCAGAAAATCTATATTTATATCTATCTATATCGATGGACTTGTGTGACGACAATAATTTCCTGTTCCTGAAATGTCTGTAGTTGTGTGCAGTGATTATAACCTGGTGTGTGCGTGTGTGTGAGGGAGAAGCTGACACGGCGTTTACATATCATAAGCCTGCTGTGGTGACATTGAAGTAGAACGCGAAAGGTAAGCTACTGTTTTCATTACTCTGATGTCTGTTAATTTGTGCTGCATTAGTCATTTGACCAAACGCCAAGACTGTCCAAATAGTAGTCTGAGGGCCAAATACACGTAACTTAACGTCATGAAGACGAGCTTTCCTTGCGAAGCCGCCTGTTGTTCATCTATTCACAAACTTCCCAGCATTATATGGAACCCGAAGGCTCATTATCGTGTTCGCAAGAGCCCACCACTGGTCCCTATCCTGAGCCAGATCAATCCAGCCCACACCACCCCATCCTCTATCCCTAAGTTCCATCTCAATATTATTCACACAACGTCTTGGTCTACCTAGGGGTCTCTTTCCTTCTGACCTTCCCACCAATATACCATATGCTTTCCTCTTCGCCCCATTTGAGCTACATGCCCTGCTCATCTCATCCACCTTGACTTAATAATTCTAATATACTCGTACCTGGCGAATAGTACAAGTTGTGATGCTCTTCATCATGCAGTTTTCTCCGACCTCCCTTCACTTCAACTCCCTTAATGTCAGAGACCAAGTTTCACACCCATACAAAGCCACAGGCAAAATTATAGTTTTGTATATTCTAATTTTTACGTTTTTAGATAAGAGAATAAGATCTAAAAGTTTGTGACGATGGTAAATTGCTACAAGTATTATGTTTTTGGGCCGGTCACGGTAGCCGAGCGGTTTAAGGCATGTACTGTCTTCGCTCGCTTGGAAACCGGGATCGTGGGTTCGAATCCCACTCAGGGCATGGATGTTTAGTTTGTGTGTGTGCGTTTTTCTGTGTTTGTGTACAGGGAGAGGCCTTGCGACGAGCTGATCACCCGCCCAAGGAGTCTCAACGAATGAGTAAGATTTTGAAAAAACGAAGTGAACGGAGAAGTTCGTGGAGGTAGGCCTAGGCCCACTGGGGCTGTAGTGCCAAGGAAAAAAAACTATGTTTTTGGACATTATCTATCGTCTTGTCTATTTTAAACCGTCCTGTTTATTTTTTTAAAAAACAACGTTTCGGACTCTGGAATCTGTCCCCGTCCTAGTTTCGCTGATGTAGCATCTGCCGCAGTCTCAAGGGATGCTATATACACACTGCTTCGTTTTCTGGGCATATCTAACGGGTCCAGTTTTCATTAATGTCCCCCGGAGTGTATGTTTCGTTTTGAAAATTGTATAAGCTGAAAACGGTTCCCGATGTGTCTGAATTTCCCGGCGGAACCCTTGACATACGCAATGACTACAGTTTCTTGGTATGTTCTGTCTGAAGAGGGACGATTTCTTGCCAGTGGCTTCATTACAGAGTCCACGACTTCTTTAGGATATTCACTGAGGCAAGATCTGATGCTCAGTGGATACCCTAAAGAATTAGTGGACTCTGTAATGAAGCCATCGACAAGAAATTAGTGAAAAGAATAGATGATAGCTTATATTTAGATATTTTAAGGCAGCAGTAAATTTTGTGAAGTCATGATTACGGATGGATATTTGTTTGAATATGTGCTATTCCAGCCGCCGGTACTTTAAGTATTATTTTTTTTACAGATATTATGGTAAATATTACTCTATTTAAAGTACGTTACCTAGTAAATTAAAAATAAGTTCTGGGAAGAACGAATTATACCTGTTTTCCATCAGATGCTTTAATGTGTATGGTGAAGTTATCAAAACTTGTAGATAATAATTAATGCTCCGTATTTAGTGAAACATATCCATGCACGGGTTCTAATAATATCTGGTCCAATTACTTACGTTAAACTTTGACAGATATATTTTCTGAGATCTGCACTGAGGCCATATTTGCAATTCCTAACAACAAAATAAACTCTTTATAGCGCCACTAGCTGATCATGATGCACCCTATTTCGTCTTCTGGTACGATTTATACAGATTTCTGGCCAAGCCCATCCACCCTTCCGTCCCTAGGACGCCTGTTTCAGTTGTGTTTGTATGTTGTGTAGGATAATCTCATGCTTACTTCACGAAATTCTGCATGAACGCTATGCCTTATGTCATCCTACCTTCACTTCTCTTTACGCCCAAAAAAAGAGTAGAACAAAATGACTCTGTGAACAGGTGGTAACAACACTAGAATCAATTAAACTAAACAAAACTCCGTGTCTTTAGTCCGCAAGCTTACTATACCGACCGAGCGACTACCGCTTGTCGACGAAGTTAGTGTCACTTAATTTTTAAATTTAAATACGTTATGGGTCAGTCGGTATAGTGACGGGCTACCGACTGGACGACCAGGATTCGGTTTCCAGCTAGGGCAAGAAATTGTTCTCTTCTCCACAGCTTCCAGACTAACTCTGGGACCCACCCAGCCTCCTATCCAGTGGGAGTAAAGTGGCCTGGTCGTAAAGTTGACCACTCACCACCATCTAGTGCCGAGGTCAAGAATGTTGGAGTTATACCTCCCCTCGCCATACATCTTCATAGCATAGAGTTTAATTAATTAAGCAAGGGTACAACTTTACCTTTAATAGCTTTTGAAAATATTCGCATTTATTAATTATTTTATATATTTTAGACAACTGTAAAATAATCTTGGATTCCGAAAAATATTTTGTTATATTTACCTTCAACTAAGGCAGTTAGCTCTGTAAAGTGACGTGTAACAAAACCATCCCGTAGGTGAGGGGTAGCTGATTTCTCGAAGGTAATCTATGTAGAGAAACAAGTGAGTGATCAGCTCCGTCTAATTCTTACTGATAGAAGATATTCCTTCAATATATTGTATATACGCCTGGTGTGAAACATTTGCAACTTTATTAATGAAAAGAATATTATTAAGACGTAGAAGATTTAACCATTCATAACCCTAAGCTCTACCAATTTGGGGCAAGTATGTTTTGTTTGTGTGTAATGACATCGAGGAGAAAAAAAATCATAATTTTAAGGAAGAATTACAATTAAGATGGCAAGCACCGCAGTAGCAGTACACAATAAGTTTTTCGCTGTTTTCCTCAGTCCGTTCAGGCTAGTACTTGAAGAATACTTAAAAGACGCCACGGCCGGTTCTTTTGAATTTATCAGTCAAAGCAGTTCTCCTATTTGACTGTATATAGTCTGCGCAGTTGTAAAAGGACCGTCAGATGAAAGAAGAATCGATCGATCAGCCAGAGCAATCAGATTTTCAGTTTAGAGGATAAGCTACATTTCTTCAAGGGCCCGTTGGTTCATGTATTTCACAAGACCAACGGCAGCTCGTCTGGTGCTGTGGATGAACGGTTTCAGTTCCGCTTAGGGAGTGGAAGTTGGTCCTCGCTTTACTTTGTTCTGTATTGTCCTAGGGAAGTAATATTGTGATCCTCTGCTCAGTGAGTTCTACCGGATGTTCTGAACTCAATTTCGAACCCAGGTCATCAGGAAGAAGTCAGTATTTAAGAATGATAATTTCTTTTCTCCTCCTCCTCCTCTTCCTCTTTTCGTCATCTTCTTAATTTAATAGCGTACAGAGTGACATCTCTTCCGATTTTGAATATTCATTCCTTCTTCAAGATCTTTCTTGGCCTCTGTGTCCTTGTGGTTTCTACTGTACACGTGTAATACATATGTTTCCTTACTCCATCATCAGTCACTCTATTCGGATGGTTTATCCGGTTTTGTTTATGTTCATTTATTTTTTTTTCATGTGTTCACTTCTTCCTTGACTTTTTTCTTAGTAAAGTCTATTTTAATGCAGCTTTTATTGCTCCTGGTTGATACTTCTCTGAACAATAAACCTATGGAGGTAATGTAAAAGTATTGTCTTTGTTTTGTTATATTCTTATAATTTTCTTCTTTTCTTATCAGCCACCTTCTATTCCGCTTTCTTCTCCATCTTCCAGCGTATTCATTTCATTACCTTTCTCACTTTGTCATCGATCTTCGTCATGATGGCCCAAGTTTTCGTTTCCGTCTACGTCTCTTTATCGTCATCTTCTACATATTCCGCTTCTTTTCATCTATTTTCTTCCAATTCCTCCTAAGCTTCTTAATCTTTTCTTATAATTCTTTTCTTCTCATTTTCCTTCTCCTTTACTCTCTTTACTTCTCCACCTCCTTCACCTCCTTCTCCATCGCCTGATCGGCATAGTCGTTTGTGTGTGAGTCCGAAAGAATGTGCTGCCCCGAATCTGGCTATAGCGTCAATGAAGAAAGGGAATAAGTGACAAACGTAACTTCTGTGCAACATCAAGAAATCTGTATCTGCCAATATCACCATCATTATTACGATGCGTTAGTGTTATTTGGTGCAACTAAACATTACGAATGGAAGCGGCACAGAGTCTGACATCCGCAGTTCTCTTCAATTCACTACCCTCACTATCCTCCTCCCTCAAAACAATGTTCTTTTTTGAAAATCCTGGACGAAATATGAGGGCTCATCAGTATGACACGGATGTGTACTCTGTGAACCCCCCCCCCCCTCGCACCGACCGCTGGACTGGTCCAGTCGGGTCCTACTGCAGTTATACAAAGCCTCCGCAGTTCTGAAACCACGACGAGAATTTAATGCAATATTTCTGTTTATACACGGGCCGCAGTAGCAGCTGACGGTGTATTGCGGGTTGCCTGCCTTCTTCCCTGTCACTGATAAGCCATCTGCCTGCCTAATCACGAATTTTGTGTCAATCAGCTGTCAGTAACGAAGAATCCAGTGTCACGTGTGACTGTTTCATAATTTCCCAATTACACTTGTCATGTTGCCTTAGTTAGTTAGTTTGTTAGTTATTGGAGAGGGTGGGTTTCCCCATGCACTTAGACCAGTATTGGTCCATTGTGCTTCCCTCTATGATATTCTACCAGTCTCTATACCCTACCGATATTGGTGCGTACCATCAGTCCCGATCGAGCCAGCGAGTTCGGCCTCCGATGGCTTGGCGGCATCTACAATGCTTCCCCTATCTATCAGAGGCGTTAGAGACTACTGTTGGGCGGGAAACGTCCTTGAATTTGGCTCAGTGACCTCCTTTGGAGATATGAGGTTCTTTTACGTGCCGTAAAGCTACGACACGGGACACACGGCTTAAAGTCCCTCCCGGAGGACTTGTTCCCTGACTTTTTCCGCCCTTAAAAATTCTACGACCTCCGCCGGGTTTGAACCCGCGTACCATGAGTCATGAGGTGGGAACGTTACCTCCAGACTACGGAGGCCGCTGTCATGTTGCCTTAATCAGAGGATTATTCTGAAGGATCTGGAAGGCAACACTCATGACTTCTTATGAGATACTATCCTAGCATTTGCCCAAATGTAATAAGGAGTACCATGTAATCCCACAGTCAGGATTGCTGGGTTCAGGGAGCAGAACCTAACTTGGGGTTTTCAAAATAAAGAGCAGAAATACTAATTTCTTAACCATGTGACCTAGTGATATTGCATATACAGGTCTGTCACCCTGAAAGTCTATTATTGTTTCATCATCATCACCACCACCATCGGCAAAGCAGCCATTTTTTAACCACAGCCTTCCTCAGAAATTCTGCCAGATTGCATCCTGTTTTCACTTCTTTGGATTCGCAACATTAACTCTTTTACAGAACAAGGTTTTCAGACTTCTTTCCAACTCCCAACCTGGAGGACCAGGTCCCTGTATTTATGTTCCGCAGTGACAGGGTGGCCCAGTTATATCCTCAGGCACCAGTGTCCCTTTTTATTGTCTTCTACGACTCGCAGGGCTTATATGGAGGTATTCTAACACGCCCGCGCACGGGGAAACGATTATTTTATATATACGAGTACATCGAATTGTTGTGCTTTTCAGTTAACCTATAGTTCGATATCGCCATAAACACCGTTATTCTCATGTGCACTCCAGATTACGAACTAGAGGCCATAATTCGTGATACTTTTCTGCCTTAATAAAAGTTGCTGCTTACATGAGAATTTTACTTAGCGGATCTCTCACGGTGGTTTATCTCAACAGTGCCAATTGAATAACTTCGTTCCCGAAGCTGTTAAATTTTATATATTGTGCTGCTGTGAAGAAAATAGACAATAATTGGTATTTAAATTATTTCAGAGATTTACGTTTATGAATAGCCAATTTGTATGGTGTCACGCAGGAGTTGAACTGAAGATGTACCAAATTAAGTCACAATGAAATTTCATTTTAACATATTGGAGTTCATTGACTAGTAAGGCGAATATCGAAAAGCGGGGCCTCAATTTAAATAAGGTATTTTTGTCTGAACACGTTCCTATTCCCACTAAGGGAGACCTTTAACCAGCGTGAATCTATATCGTTGCATTTGAATATATTTATTAGGATAAAAAGGTAAAGCTGTTCCTGTACTTAACTAAGCAAGCACTACGCCATGAAGGCATATAGTGGAGTGGATGCATAGGCCCACGTTTTCTTGACCTCGGTAGTAGTTGAAGGTGAGTGGTCAGGTTCACGCCCTGGCTGCTTTATCGCCGGGGAAAGAGCACCCGTTATCCAGTGGATATGACGTTGGGTGGACCCCAGAGCCGGTCTAGACAACATGGAGAAGTAAAAATTCTTAACCCCACCGGGACTCGAATTCCGACCCTTCGGTTGTCAAGCCAGTAGCTAGTCGCTATACCGACGTTTCCTTACAAGCCATTCTGCATATATATAAGGTAGAGCTCTGTATATTTTAAACTTTATACTCTTAAATATGAGATGGGAACTTGGTAAATTCTGTTTTGTAAATTGCGTTTCGAGTAGTGGCAATTATGTGCTGAATTTATCCTCCACTTAACTTGACACACAGACAATTTGTCTCTGTGCTTAACCAATTAAGCACTATGCCATGAATACATATGGGGGTGTGGATTTATAGAGCGACATCTTCTTGACCTCGATACTAGTTGGAGGTGAGTGGTGAAGTTCACGCCCCGGCCACTTTACTCCGTAGGGAAAAAGTTCCTGGTACTAACTGGATAGGAGGTTGTATGGTCCCCATAACCTGTCTGGAGGAGTGGAGGGAAGTAAAATCTTACCTCTGCCAAGACTTAAACTCTGAACCCTCGGCCTTTCATTCCGGCTTATGATTTGTTACTGTTGTTCCTAAAAATTTGATTATATTTTATAAAAAATATTTGATATAAACACATAAAAATTTTGTCCGACAGTGTTCAATGTACAGTATAGTACTGCAATTTACGGAGTTTTCGTCCGTCTGTATATTTTTCTTAAACAAATGACGTTGCCTACTTTTGTTGTAATTCTAATCTGTAATCTCATCATCAAATATATCATTCTTTGAGTGCTCATGATTAGGCAGTGTAACAAAAAGTCTCATTGTCTCTTGTCCAGGATAGTTGTAGTCGCCCTTGGCTTTCTCTATCACACCCTCATCCCTTTCCCACACACATATACCAGTAGTCCCCACCAAAAAAAATGTAAATTGATGATTTCATTAGCTAGTATAATTCGCTATGCGGATCGCATATACTGGATACAGAATAAAAAAAATGTTGACAGACATACATACCAACAGTAGCAGAGAATGCGTTTTTCGTACCTTTAACCCTGTACTTAGTTTTACGTATATGTGAATGTGAGATACGGGGTGGGGGTAGTCTTTCTGTTTTTTGCATGTGAGAGATAATGACTTAATTAATTTTGACGAATAGCTGTACATGGTTGCTCACCAAGTAATGTGTAATGGTGGTTGGATTATGAAACCTTGTCGTAGCTATAGTCTCTCTTTTCATTTCCACCAAACCCTCTCCACCCACCGAACATATACAACCCAAACCATCCTCCCCCTTCAACCCTTTTCGTCTCGTTGCGGTAATAGGACAGTAGCATTAGCGTCAAAGAAAAATGTGATTGGAGAGGTGCACACTGTATGAATGTAATGCTTCGCGTACTGTCCCCTATAGATTTTCTAGACATAACAAAAGCAACGGAGACATTGTGGAAACTCAATTGCAGTAATAAAATTAAGGAGCCATACAAAGAAATCTAATTAAATTATGAGTTTACCATAATGAATACTGATTTGTATTACAATCTTCTAACCACATTCTTTGGAACGTTTTGCTTTAAGAAATGTCTACATAAATTAACTTCTATGTTATACATTACCTTGGAATTAAACATAGCTGTCAGCAGTAGAATACTGTTGATCACAGTGGTCGTGAACTCCATGGCCTCTACGGTTTTCTGCCACTCGAAAACGTGAATAGTGAGTTCGAATTCTGCTTGTGGCAAGGATGTATGTTCACGTTTGTGTTGTCGCCTGTAGGTCGAGTCCTTGCGATCAGCCGATCCCCCGCCACAGGGTTTCTGACACATGTCTATAAATAAGATAGATTTAGTAGCCCGGGGAAAGATAGACTCTGACTGGCCTGTCGTGATATGCAAGGAGAAAAGTAAGGCGCTCTTTGCTACGGGCTGGACGATCGTGGTTGTATTCCGGGCAGGGGGATGTATTTTCCTTTCCCCACCAATGTATCCAAACCTTCTCTATGACCTACTTGGCTTTCTGTCAAATGGGTATTGGTGGTTAGGGGACGGAAGTTTATAGTTAGTTACTGATATCCGTTTAGAGCTGCCTTTAATAATGCATGGAGATATCCATCCACTCCTATACACTTCTTCACGGCACGGTGCTTAAGCATGAGACAACATTTCATCTGTCTTTGAAAGAACACATTACTCGTGGCTGTTGTTAAGTATCATAACATTTGCCTCATGTTTGACGTGCCTTACAAGTCATCAGGTGATAAAGGTAAATACAGTTTAAATTTAGATGTCTGCAATATAGGAGGTTATATCATTCATCGTATTAGATGTCTACTTGTTACTTAACTCTTATCAGTATTTGAATAAAATTCTAAATGAAATTGCTGTTCAGTAATTCATTACGGGTATGTTTATTTTCTACACAGGGAGCTATAATTAAAGATCCTGATTTAAGAAGAAAGCAATCTAGTGCCATTTTTTAAATCTGATTGAACTAATGACTATATTTTAGCTAGTCTTCAAGTATGGTTTCCTTCTATATATTATTTCCAATAAGTTTTCTTCTGTCATGGTATCTTCCCGTGCCTAAATTCAACATGTGTAACCACTATGTAGGCTTATTATTCTGTAATAAGTTATCCATCTCATGTTTTATAATTAAGCTTAAATAATGACACAGAGCAGGGGAAGGTAATTGAGCTGGTTAATGAATTTCCTTCATAACAATTGAATGGGTAAACGAGAACTCAGATGCTTTCTTCCGCGTCTTTTCCAACACATAATTTACAGTTATTGATCCATTCGATTATATTAACCTACAAATTTCAGAATCAAACAAGAAGATAAATTCACTAGAAACTAAGTGAATTTTTAAAGATAATGACATATCATAGTATATAATGAAGAGCTGCTGGTTACGATAGCCGAGCGGTCTGATCCATGTACTATCTTCGCTCGTTCAAAAGCCGGGATCGAGGGTTCGAATCCCACAAAAGGCATTGATGTTTGGCATGTGTATATGTTTATTCTGTTTGTTGCCCTGTGTTTAGGTAGAGGTCTTGCGACGAGCTGATCACTCGTCCAAGGAGTCCTACTGTCTGTAAAATGATCATGAAACTGGAATATCAGAGGCCAGGGCCCAGGGGAGCTGTAGAGCCAGGAAGGAAATATTGCAGAGCTCCACTCTTTGTTCTTTTTTAATGGTTTAACAAGGAAGTTTACATGAGTCAGGCATACAACATTCATCGTGAAAACAAAAATTACTCACATTTTTGTAAGTCTCGAGGAAATAAGACACTCGTGAAAAAAAAATTGTTGTGGAGACTGTCTCAAAAGAAATTTTGGGGAAATAAATGTCGCTTGTGTAGGACATACACAGTTGAACAAGATATTTAAGTCAGCACAGTGACTTGCTATGGACTGGAAAACTTCGTCTTGTAAGTCTTAACTTTACGCAAATTATGAATAACAACAAACAGAATCCTGCAAAATCAGATTAATTTCTCTCTTCACGACGTCAGCACCGGCTCTGGGATACACCCAACGTCCTCTACAATGAGTATCGGGGCTGAAACTTCCCTGGAGGTATTAGATTCGTTCGAAACTATTGCCAATCTACGTTCTGTCACGTACCAGAAGATATTAATCTTGTTAGTCGCAGCTTTGTTTATGCTTTATGAACTGTCTCAGAATAAGTCTGAAAAGTAAGCCTGGATTACATGAATAACTGTCAACACTAAGAGAAAGGCGTTTACAAGTGAGATGGTTGCTATAGTAACCTTACATGTTTGTTCATGAAGAAAGCAGACTGCTTTTACCGGTTCTCACGGTCTCTTCGCTTGCAGATTTCTTATATTTTTCTTCTACCCTGAAGATGGAGGCGATACGTTCCTCCGAAACGTCGGTTAACACCACATATACACGGTGCCAAATCCCAAAAGACTGCTTTCTTCATAGTCACCGCCGTGAAAGCCTCAAATCTTACATGTTTGTTCTTCTCCGACAAAAATACTAGAAATACAAGGATATATATTATATTTCCGATACATAGTTCGTTTTTGCAGGGCATTTATATCTCATTATCCCCATAACTCTCTTCACGACTTAGGTTTCCGAAACAAAAGACAACAAAAACAGAGGAGATATCGCCCAGTTTAGTTTCCCTCATGCTTTCGTTCCCAACTCTCTCTCTCTTTCTCCCTCTCTTATTTCTTTGGTTTTTATTTATTCGAATGTTTGTCACGTCTCTGACATTTCAGCTTGTCCATCTCTCTGTCCGTTCATCACACAGGTAGACACACAGACACAGCTGTACCATGATTAAGACATTGTCCTTCTTTGGCAGATAGGGGGGCTTTTTTACACATATATCTTCTTTCTTGCTTCTAATGCAGCCTGGCAAGTCTTTCCGTATCAACCTATTGTTTTATGTACAGGCACTATGTTATTAAAACAGACCGCCTGTGCAATACGAGATTAGAACGGTTGAACACTACGAAAATTACTATTTTCTTGGGTTAAACAACTTATAGCGTGATAAGAATTCGCTGACGTTTGGGTAGAGTCGAGGCGTAAGCCAAGCAAGCAGCAGGCTCTGCTTTTGTCCTAGAATATTATCAGTAATTAGAGGTAAATATTAATCCTGAAATTCACCTTCACTGAATGTAAGCACGAGACGAGTTTTGCAAAATGTACAAACGCATTCCTTTTCCGAAATACGTTTAGATAAATAAACAAACTTGTTACGAAGTACGCTGTATTAAGTATAGCATTAGTGAGACTGTGAACGGCAGCATAGTAATTTGTTGTAGGAATTGTGGGCTTCCATTTTTTAAATTGTACTTATTTGAATATAAAAAGTGATAGTTCCTCACAGAAGGCAATGAACATAAATTCGTAGCGAAGAAATAACCCAAGTCACAAGGCACTGAATTGATTATTTTTTTTAAATAATATATTTAAAATTAAATGGGATAATTCATGCTCGTTCTAGTTAACAAAATGTTCTCCAATTACAAAATATGAAGGCTTATATTTTCTGGAATAAAAGGCCATTTAATCTTGTTAAAATCAACCAACGTTTCGGAAGAATATTTTTCTTCAGTCGTCAAGGTTGAAGTGTAAGCCAAGCAAAAAACAAACGTGAAGCAGGCCGCAAGCGAAACTCTTGAGTCTTACTGGGCTACAGAGCGTTATATCCCAAAATTGTTCTTAACCACTGTTAGAAACTCAAAATCTACATACGAAATATGGCATTTGTTAACGGCTATAAGTGTTCTTCTCATATGAGGTGTGCAGATCTCAGCTTTATACTCATTTTCTTGAAACTTGTGTTGCTTTTGAGTGAGCAAATGAAGGAGAATGTAGTGTGTGGGTCACAGATTACATATGTAGGAATTGAGAAATTTGTACATTGCTGTGGAATTATGAAGGAAGAAGCCCACTTTCCAGACCTGGGCGTAGACTGGAAGATAATATTGTGAGAGGCTGTGAGCTACATTAACTGACTCAGGACTCTATCTAGCTTCACGTTTTTGCTTAACGCCGAACATTGTCATGAATCTTACGCTCAAACTAAACTGGAGTGAACTCAGCTGTACACTGTTATAGTTGCATGGGGAGAAGTGGTGCTTGGTTAGTCAGAGCTAAGGCAGGAGCAAATACTCGTACATTGTGAGAGAAAAGGGAGATTTGTGATTTAGTTTGGAGTTGTTAGTGAGCTTTCTTGTCGTTTTGTGTTTATGTTTTTCTTTCTCTTCTTTCTCTTCTTTCTCTTCTTTCTGTCTCCACAATTACTGGAACGAGGTACGAACCACGTTTTCCTTCTTTGTATTTAGCTCCTATTTTATTTTTAGCGTGTTTTTTTCGTATTCTCCACCCCGACCGAAAGCTCTCTTCCTACGCGTTTAGAGCAGCTTCCGGATAACGGAAATGCTGAGGAGAAAGAATTTTGGGAGTATGGGTATTACTGGTGTAGTACTCAGTTTCAGGGAAAGGAACTCAAGCATCCATACCCTAGACAGAAGGAACAGGGGGTGAGTTAAAATAAATAAAAACAGCAACCAGAGTTGGAAACATCTCCCCCGGCTTCCTCACTCTGACTAAACGCCGCAAATAGGAAATACTCTAGTATGTCCATCTCTCTCTTATACTCTTCACATCCCTGTACTATCTCCGGCGTGACGTCAGATCCTCTGGACCGCTGAGCCACTTACTGGGGGCGGTCTCCTCAGGATTACCCTTTTCGTTCAGTAGTGATGCATGAATCATCGCTCGTACAACGTACGCTCCAATTTTAATAATTTTTAAAAGTCTGAATTAACTTCAGAATGATAACATTCGTTATAGCTGGGACGAACCAGACTTCTTTTCATGTCGAATACATCGACGATTCGTACTCACTGTCACAGGGGCGGAACATGTGTCATGTATGAGAAAATAAAGGATGAATTTTTAAATTTGGCCAGAATATATGGGGGGAAGGGACCACTTGAGAGACATAGGACAGGATGGGAAGAAAGTATTTAAACAAATCTTAGGTAATTAGGGTACGTTGTTGTGGATCAAACTTAATAGAAGAGTCCGGTGGCGGGTTGTTGTGAAAAAGGGAATGGACATTCAGGTTCCATGGAAGAAGAGAAATATCTCGACCAGAGGGTTAACTTCATGAGATGGACCATGCTTCATGCAGTTGGTTATGTGCATATTAAGGCCGGAAGCAGTTAATTATAGCGTCGTATGTGCTGCGATAATTGCGTCTTCTCAATAAATGCAGTAATTATATTATGAAGATAAAATATTTATTCTTGTGGTTTAAATATATTTTCTTGCAGTGCAACATAATCAGTAATAATGATGTTATACGTAGAGACTGAAGGTCTTCTAAGAATTGTCTCCTCACTGTTGTAACCAGGTAGGCTCTGGTGCCAACCGAACCTCTTATCTAATGTGTACCAAGAGGAAGGTTTCTCACCCCAGTGATAAGGAAGCCAGGGAAATCACCCATCATTCAGAGCCGAGGTTTAGATTTTTTGGAAATTTACCTCGAGATCCCCTTGTAATTTAATGGATTGTTGCTTGGACATGGAGAGAATTTTACGTTTGAAAAGTGTTTGAAGAGTGGGTCTGATCCTAGCAGTCAGGTGGCTGTATGTTATTAAGAAAGCAGTCTTCTGGGATTTGGCACCGTATATATGTGGTGTTAACCGACGTTTCGGAGGAAGCACAGTCTGCTTTTACCGGTTCTCACGGTCTCTTCGCTTGCAGATTTCTTATATTTTTTCTTCTACCCTGAAGATGGAGGCGATACGTTCCTCCGAAACGTCGGTTAACACCACATATACACGGTGCCAAATCCCAGAAGACTGCTTTCTTCGTAGTCACCGCCGTGAAAGCCTCAAATCTTACATGTATGTTATTACTTTGGGATAGAATTTAAATTTCCGAAAGAGCACTTGTCCTAAAAAGCCTTTGTGTTCAGCCCGAGTTGTGAGACTTCTTTTCCTGTAGGTACCGAAAGAACTGGCTTGCTGTTCAGCGTTTCCATCTTACATATAAGTTGGCTCACAAGAAGGCACAGGGCCTCCATCTGCTAACAGTTAGAACCTAATATTCTTGTATTTCAACAATATAACCCATGTGTACACGTTACCATTGCAAAAGAGCCTACCAAGAGAAGGTGTCTTGAAATAGAAACTAGCGTGGACGGGGATTCTTCATCTCCGTTTAGTGCTTTGTCTGCATTTGCCTTTCTGCCTTCAAACTCGGTAAAAGGGAAGAACTAACCTCCTACTTTCCTTTGACATGATGCGGACCGCATAGGAAACGAAGCGTCCGACAATTCTTTTATTGTTGCTTATTTATTCGATGCCACGGCAATATTTTTACCTAGCCGTTGCCTAGTAACGATAGGGGGATACATATACTGAGATGGGCTCAGTTGCCATTATATACATACTGAGTTTTGTAAAGATTGATTTTGATGGTGGGGGGGAAGTCACAGAAACATGAAGATCTTATAAGCTCAGTTTAATTTCTTCAAAATAAGGAAAGTAGGCTGAAAGGAGAGAGGGAACTGAACTCTTTTGCTGTCATAAAGTAGGCAATGTCTCCAAGGACATAACAGCTAATTCCATGGAGAAGAGTCCTTCTTGAGATGTGAGAATTCAGTTAGCTGGTCAAGAAATTGTCCGCCTTGTACGGAATCCGAAAGTTCATTTTTCTGTTCCGTTTCCAAGAGCCCACCGCTGGAACTTACACTGAGCCAGATGCAACCATACCACTTCATTAAACCAAATTTTCAAAGATTTATAAATATTATATTTCCCTGCGCCTAGGTCTTCAAGTGGCTTCTTTCCTTGAGGTTTTCCAACTAAAATCTGATAGGAATTTCTCACTCCCCTGCTTGCTATATAACACGCATCATCGCCCTTAATTTGTGCGCCCAAATAATGTTTGGTGACGAGTACAAATTATGAAACGTCTCGGCGGATTGCCGTCATCATCCTCATCATCAAAATCAATCAATTTCATAACAATAAAATCAATGTATTTTTTTTTTGAATTCGTACGGAACAGGCTTATCTAGAAGTAACGTTCTAGATTTGTATTCGGGAGATGCTCTGATCGAATCTCGGTCGAGGCACCGACTATTCTGAATGGGGCTTTCTTGGATTTCCTCCGTCCCTCCAGATAAATAGGGGGTTAATATCTCGATTAGGTCACGATCTCTTTTTTCCATATCTTTTCCAGTTATTCTTCTATCATGCTGCCATCAGAAGCTATATAATCTCGATGCTTCAAGTGTCATTATTTAACCCATAGAATAATAAAATTCATGGCTTCGGCTTGTCAGACTATTTTCACCCTAAAGTTTGAGTTTGGGCCACCTGGAGTTATAAAAGAGTCATGATTCATTTGTAAGTGTGTTCATCGTGTGAGCAGTGATTCTTCGTTCGTTATCCATCATAGTAGAAGAGAATACACTCGTAGTCCAGCAAGGAATGGAGCGAATCTCAGACAGCCATTGATTGTGAGTCGTCAAAATTGATTGTTGGTGTAAAGAAGTGCCAATAAATGCAATCATCTTATCCAGAACCCATTATTGTTAGTCACGCAAACCTCTCTTACATGGTAATATTTATGCTACATTTGTTGTACAGTATATCAGTCACTTGGACTTTGTCTGGTAACTTTTCACAGCTGTATAATTGGAAGAAGTTTTCCCGACCTCCAGTCTTCTTGCAGTCGTCGAGTAAGTAACCGGGTCAAATACTTTAATTGAATTTGCTTAAATGTACTGAGTAAAACATGGAAAAGAATTGTAGGGTAATCTGTCTAATGCGATTCGAAATGAGAACCCTCTGATTATGGATCGACATTATGAGCCACTACTCCATGACTGTAGGTTGTCCTCATTAGGCTTCATGGTGGTAAAGAGAAGTAAAGTTGTCCCTGTGCTTAATTAATTAAGCACTACGCCATGAAGGCTTGTGGGTGAGTGAGTGTATAGATTCACATTTTCTTGACATCGGCTGTAGCTGGTCAGCTTCACGCCTCGGCCGCTTTACCCCCGAGGAAAGAGTCCCCGGTATCCGTTGAATAGGAGGCTGGGTGGGCCCCAGAGCCGGTCTGGACGAAGTGGAGAACATAAAATTCTTGACCATACCTGGACTCGAACTCCGACCCCTCGGTCATCCAGCCCGTAGACAGTCTCTATACCGATTGAGCTATCGCGGCTTCTAGGTGGTAAACATGATGATCATCATAATATGATCGTAATGGCATATTGTATTATGATACGGCCCGTAATTTGTATTACTAACATATATTTTTATAGAACTTGCGTGTTTTGTGATCTGTATTATAAGACTCAGATGTGAGGCTTAGTGGATTGACTTACGTCGTTTATACATTGTAAACCTGAAATTTCCGGAGCGCCTGGAGAGGTCCGGCTTAGGTCCGGTTTCTCATTTCCAATCCCGAGCCGGAGCGGGAAGGGGGATGGTGGACAGCGGAGAGGTAACTTCCGGAAACTGAAAGATGCACACTCTCACTCTTTTGGTTTTAGTTTTGTGGTATTTAGAGACGGTAATCATGTGTCGACCCAACCGTACATACACTGCCCCTTCGCCATGCGAGAGATGTGTCTCTGTTCCTACATTTGCATGACTCTGGTATAGGCCTATGTGTTTTTCACTGTAGAGATTTAAAGCTTTTCCGTGTTTAAATGCTAAGTGACCTCGTCAGTATTATTCACTTGTTACAATGATGGGATGTAAATCGGTTCTATAAGTGAATTTAGGTTTTGAGAATGTGACTGGTTACGCCTTGTAGCGTAGTTGGTTGAGGGGCTATGCTACAAGCCGGAAGGTCGCGGGTTCAAGTCCTGATGAGGTCATTGGATTTTTTTCAATTGACCTAGTCCTTCCAGCCGCACTATGGCCCTGGGATCGACTCAGCCTCTAACAGAAATGAGTACCAGAAATTAATTAGATAATTTTCCTGGGGAGTAAAGCGCGGCCGGCGCGTAAGGCTGATAACCTTACCGCCACCTTTGAGCCTATTGTCTAGATAATGTGGGACCCTCAACGTCTCACAAACCTATGGGCCTTCACGGCGTGGTACAGGGATAGCTTTACGTTTTTATTACTTACGCTTTGCGGCCAGAGTCAAATTTCTGACAGCGGAAGGGAATCTTATCCTTGCCATCACGTCAAAACTGGTTCGGGGACTGGAGGAAAAGAGGCAGAAGCGTGAAGCTAACCAGTCACAATATAGTACCGAGGATAAGAATGTTCAGAATTATATCTCAACTTTCCTCATACGACTTAATAGTGTGATGCTTAAGTATATAGGCAGATTTTGCCGTAATATAACATGAACTAGTATAGAAAATCATATTAATTAAGATTACATTCGTGGCCAAATTTGTTCTTGTGTTGATCACGACACCCTTAAGGGTATAAGGGGAGAGGAGGTAAAACTCCTCACTTTTCTGCAATTCACAATTTGTTTAAATTTTTGACTGATTACAGGATACAGGCACGTCTTTAACCAGAAAATAATTACTTAGGAATTAGCACAACATGTGGAGATACTTTAATGCCGTCCATATGTTCATAACAAACATCTGAGTTTCATTTCAAGGCGCATTCGAAACAGTCGAGAACAGAACCGCTTCATTTCGTCTTGTCAATCTGTTCATCTTCTCCCATTCAAATATACAGTAGTTTCTATTGTATGTTCGGTGTTATTTAAGCAATTGAAGCTCCTTGTGCGTGCCACATGTTCCACCCATTATTTATATCCTTTATTTACATATTTTAATATATTTGTTGAGCACCACAATATAAACTCCTCTCTGTATATTTTATTTTTTGCTGTTTAAGTGTTTTAATATATAAACAAGGTGTTCTTTGGAGAACTAATTGCTTAATTTCCTTTCACTCTAATATCAGTATAAGCAAACGACAAGCAGATAGAAAACTTTATCATATGTATGAGTAATGAAGTCAATAAAACAATAACATTTTGGAGGCTGCAGTGTTGCTATTACTGATTAGACTGATTTATGAGGTACACCGTTGACATGGCCTCACATGGCATGATATACATACCAATTTTCATGAAGATTGGTACAGACATTCGAGCAATATCAGGATTTAGCCTCAGCAGTTTAAATGGCTGTGAAGTTGGTATAGCTGACGGAAATGAATTGTATAGTGCACCACTGAGATGGGCTTAAATGGTATGATATACATACTAAGTTTCATGGAGACTGGTGCAGATGTTGAAAGAATATTAAGGTTTTGCATAAGCAATTTGAAAGGCTGTAATTTTGGTACTACTGATGGGAAGGATTTATGAATTATGTGTTTAACATGGGGTCAGGTGCCATGATATAACTGAGTTTCGTAACGATTGGTTCAGACATTCAAATGTTAATGGGGGCATACACATTGAGATACAGAGACACACACAGAGAGACAAGAAGGTTATCTCATATGCCTACTTTATTTTTTAAAAATAAGTAGAGTAGGCTAAAATAATAGTTAATTTGTAGAAAATATCAGTTTTTAACCGCTGTTCCATGCAAATGTGGGTTCCTTTATGGCTAATGGATCTCTACAAATATAGCTCGCATTGCCAATGTTTCGGTGATATTTAGTTTGGCTATCTTCAAGACGGAGAGACTGTACAGTGGCTCATGTAATTTGCCTTGAATACGGAAGAGTACCTCCGAAACGTCTGACGTCTAGCCCACTTCTACAGAGCGTCATCACTTAGAAACAAGAACCATGTTAACTATCTTCCTTTCATTACACACATCTTCATAAGAATGAAGTGCAATATGTTTAGATTCTTAGCATATGAACATATACACCCGCCTAGTGCCTAGATTATGTATGGATGGAGCCGTAGTTCCACTCCCACACAAGCCTTCAAGGAACAGAGAAAAATCATTTAAGCACAGGGGTAATTTATTTTTACCTTCTGTTGCTATCACATATCATAAGTCTTAAACAGTTCGCCTACAACCGACGATTAAAATTAAATTATTATACAATATATCCCACTTTTGCTCTGTCACGAACTTTAATTCGTCTATGCAAGAATTGAAGGAATAAGTCACTGTCTCCTCTGATGGCCTCTGTGTTCTCGTATCATGTATATCGTTCATATAAACACGGCATTCCGGCCTATAGAGACGTGTTGCTTCATTTCATATGCTTTGCACGTACAACGAAACCTTTTCTGACCGCAATGGTAGTATTTCACAAGGAAAATTATATATAACAATATACTTTTATTCTTGAAAAATAAAACCAAGTAAAATAAGCATATATCAGTGTATTCCATCATAAATATGACACTAGCAATATTTTATACTTTTCATCTTATTTGCAGTTTAACTTTCATCCGCAGTCTGATTTTACCTGAGAAGCTGCAGATGTTTCAGGTAGGTGTTTTGTAACGTTGGCACGTATTAGGTATTCGTGAATTCCTGATTAAAATAACAAAGTGTTTCTCAATGTTTCAGTTGTTACTTAGTTTATTAAACGACACTGCATGGGTTCTCGTGTTATGAGCCTCTATTGTGAATTGGAGCCGATCAGAATGGCCACATAATCTAAAGCATAAACTGTCTTCGCTCTCTCGAACACTTGGATCGTAGGTTCGAATCTCGCTGAAGGTATGGATATCTGTGTGCGTTTATTCTGTGGTTATGTTGTTCTGTGTGTAGGTAGAGAGGCTTTACGACGAGCTGATCCCCCGTCCAAGGAGTCTACCGACTATGTATATGATTAAGAAACTGAAAAGCAGCCAAATTCCAACAAAGGGCTGTAGAGCCATAGATAGATAGTGTGAATTGGACTAATTTTGAAGGTTATTTTACTGTTATTTCCTAAAGTTGGAGGCACTAGCTTTCTCCAAAAGTTAGTAACATTTTAACAGACTATACGGCGTCACGACGCAGAAGACAGAAATCTTCAGATAATTTTTATTGTAAATTTGGAAATGTGTGTAAGATTTCAACTGCTGGAATGTAAATGGGATTACTAATTAACTTCTAATTACGATGTTATATGGAGTTCTGGCCTCCATTCACCTTCTTTGCTCTACGAATTGAACGAGACGGAGCCTTTTGGTACTGGGGGCTTAAATGGACCTAATTTACAGCTCCGAGTGATAGTGAGTATGGAGCAATGGTGGAATCATAATTGGCAGGACAAAACTGATGTCCTAGGAGAGAAAACTCCCGTAGTGCTACTTTGATCACTACAAATTCCACATGGATTAACGGGGATTGAACCCGAATCTCCTGGTTGAGAAGACAGCGTCCGTTCTCTCCTTACTTCTCCTTGGCCATGTGAGAAACCACGAATACAAATTTACCCGAACTTTATACCTCATTTCTTTTGGAGCTGTAGTGGGGAAAGTTATTTAAACAGTTTAAATTTCGTTGTCTGGTTCTCAGTTGAGATTCGAACATGGCACCTGAAGAGTATGAAAGAGGGTTTTTTTAATTCGCCTGGGGGGGGGGTGAAGTCCAGTTGGGTCCACTCGGCACAGCGGCCACAGATTGGCCTATTGTATCTTCCCCGGGTGATAATAATGATGGAGAATTTGGTGGAATGAAGATTGGCAGGGGAAACCGAAGCACTCGGAGAAAACCTACCCAAGCGCCACTTTGTCCACCACAAATCCCACTTGACCAGACCCGGGTTTGAACCCGGGCTGCCGCGGTGGAAGCCAGCAACTAACCGCCTGAGCTATGGCGCGGCCTACAAAGGAGGGTTACTGAATTCTGAACTATAACAATCAGAGGAAAGACTTTAGGACGTCTACGTTTAGAATTTAAGAGAAAGACGCCCTAAAATTTATAATGCAAAGGAGTAATAAAGTGAAGTTATGTAATCTAGAAATCTGAAGTGGAAGTTTTATTACATATACATGTAATGGTCGGGCAGACAGACAACTGGAAGTCAGTACCACAGATCACACGCCCACTTTCTCCCTTTCTTAGAAGTTTCTTGACAGGTATGATTACATTTCTACATCATAATTGGTTTCAATAAACATTTCAAACAAAGAGAACAAGAAAATGTGTAATACCGTTTATAACACAAACACATATCAACATTCATGTTGAAACTTCAAGAATGTCTGAACAAATCTTCATATTGGGTTTTGCTAACTGTGTTTGATTACTGACGGCATAACCACAAAAAATACATTAGTGTCTTTCTAACAGGTATTCACACGTAAAGTTGGACCTAAAAATCAAGGAAGTTGTTCGTTTAAATTAAAGCATCATGGAAAGAGAACTCTCGGAAAGCCAAGTCGTAGATGGGAGGAAATTTTTATGGTTAATCTTAAAGGACTAGCTTAGAAGATAAGGGGTGACTTGGACTGACATAAAATAAGGTCAAAGAACTTTTGTGATGAGTGGGTCACGTAACAATCTCATATTGTGTTATTTCTTTAAATTAATATGGAACAAGTTTCTATACTAACTAGTGGCCTAATGTTCCTTTTACAGTAATTAAAGAATACTATCTGTCCGTGGCTTTACAACCCTTGTAGTCCTTGGATGCTTTTTCAGTTTCTTAATCCATACAGAGTCGGTAGGACTCCTTAGACGAAGATCAGCCCGTCGCAAGGCTCCTACCTGCACAGAACAACACAAACGTAATAAATGCACACGGACATCTATGTCTTTATTGGGATTCGAACTCACGATCCTAGTGTTCGAACGGGCGAAGACAGATCATGCCTTAGGCCGCACGTCCACTATGATGGGCGAATACGACATTACTGGAGTCATTTACTGAAATAATGTTCATTAAGTGCGGTGAATTGGAAAGATTATTCCAAAATATTAGTTTAAATAGAATTTGTGAAATATGGTAGTCTGTCTTTTGAGAAAAATTTCCGTCAACTTATTTTTTTATTCTCTATCGCCCCCCTCTCGTAGCGCCAGTACAGATTAGTGTTAATCTCTTAGTTGTCATTTAAGTGCCTATCTTGGAGGAGTATGAAATATATACGAGTATATTTCAGAGCAATATTATTCAATTCTTATTCGATTGGCCTATTTTTTTTCGCCAGAATAATTCCTTAATGCTACACAATAAATACATAGAATTACTGGCCCGTGAGTTGTGGGTGTACTACGTACTTGAGAATACGAATGAATAAATATGTCTCGCCGTACCCTTCTTAATTTACACTAATTAATCATAGTTTTCCAAAAATAGAAATTTTACATTACCAAAGTCTTGAACGAAAAGAAGTATTGTACCAGCACATTAAGAATTACGTCTCTGTTATCAATATGAAAATAGACGACTTGCTGACTTGACTTCCAAGACGTCTACTTAAAGTCGTTCATAACAATGATAGAGGCCAAGGAGATGAAAAGTTATGCAAAATATAGTTAATGTAAAGCAAAATATTTTTTTCCCTTTGGCGCTACAGCCCCAATTTGGGCCTTGTCCTACCTCCATGAAACCTTCCTTTTCACTTCGTTTTACTAGATCTTAGACATTCGGTAGGACCTCTAGGGCGGTGATCAGCTCGTCGCAAAGCCTCTACCTGTGCACGAACACAGAAAGACGCGCGCACACACAAACACTAAACATCCACACCTTGAGTGGGATTCGAACCCACGATCCCAGCTTCCGAGTGAGCGAAGACAGTGAATGCCTTAGACCGCGCGGCTACCGTGACTGGCCCAAAGCAAAATATTACCTATTCAAAAATTAATTTTCCTAATTTTAATTGTGGTGTGTGCTACAGAAACCAAATTTTATGCAATGAGAATATTTTACGTGCTATTCTGATACGCTTGAGCTGATTTAGACTGAGTGAATTTATTCATTGAATTCTAATTGCTTAATTTTTGTCTCACCTAAGAGCCCACAACTGACAACTTGCATCGTGTTTAGGCTGTCTAAATTAAGTTGTCGTTGCATAAATATCTGTTTCTCTAGGTAAAATTGAAATGATTCTAATAATTTGTTTTACTCAATAGAATCTTGAGACGCACCTGCAGGGGGAAGCGCCCCACAAGTTAGAAACCAATGTCGTGGACAGAATGCGGGAAAAGGTAACGTTAAAACGCAAGAGAAGCGAAGAGATAGGAAACGTTGTTAGAAGTAAGAAGCTTGGTGTTTTATTATTTACTTCTGTCTCGTTTTGAAGATTATTTCGGCGATAATAGTTTTGAAGGAACTTGAAAGGAAGGTCAGAAAGGCAGAATTTAAATTATTGTATATTTCTAGGACAAGACATAAAAATGAATGCACGTGAGCAGCCCCGCCTAATAAAAGAAACAAAACACAAACGAAAGATGTCGGGAGATATCAAAATTGTAAGGTTATAGCGAAGTCACGTTTTGTTAGTATTTCTAATGTAGCTTTACATATTCATTAACATTCCAGTGGAAAGTATTAAGATGTCGCTGAAATATTTGGAGGTCAAATACATTTTCTTTCTTTGTCTGATCATTAATTAAGCGCAATTGAACGTCAATTTAGCCATTGAAATGATACCGCCATACGATAAGTTCAGGTTACTTTAGTAAGACGTGACTTTCACTCCAGAATATAAAGATAATGAGTTTTTAATTCTATATTCCATATTAAACCCTCATAAATTCAAGATCTTAAGCTATGAGGTTGCCTTCTCGCTCCCGTCGGTTTGTGTACGCTTAACAAGAAATAACAGTGATGTGTGGATCACAGACTACATAATTCCGTACATATTCAATGAGGCATTTTAAGACTAGTTTCATACGCAGATTGTTTAACGACATTATATCAGTTGCAAGTGTTATACAACTACAATGATCAAACGATTTATATCAGTGAATTTTTGAAAGGAATAGTTCTGATCGGTTTTACTGTACTATTTCGATATTCTTTTCGTGGCGACTGAAGGAAACCGCAACAATTTTGGAGGGCTGCCAATACTCAAGCTATTATTGGAACGAGATATGTCCAAAATACGAGCCGGACGAATGGCAATTTTTGAGATATTTGTAATTTTGCTAAAATTATTTTCTACACTCCTACGAAACCGTTAACTCAGTGCAACAACACTGATCTAGTGATAAAGTTTAGCTCTTTCTAATAAATTAAACAGCGCAGATGTCTACCTCTCCCACATGTTGACGACAACGGATCCAGTTTCCGACACATTGTGTTCTTTACAACACCGGTCGTTGGACAAAAATCCAAAATCTCAATAACCTGCCTAATACTTGTTTGTAGTTTACATATTTGGTATCAAAAATTTGTGACAGTTTTTGCTGCACAACGAATCTGTAACTACTGAGATGACGAAACGACGCTTTAAATGTGGCGTACGAAATGTAAAATTATTTACGGTTTTGTGTCTATTATATTTAAAAAAAATCCTAAAGAAAGCTTCGATACAGCAGTGTTGGTTAAAGCGATCCCTTTTATCTGTGATTCAGAGGTCATGAGGGGTCGAGCTTGACATGGTAGAAAGAATATGGAGGATGTACTGAGATGAAAGTGAGAAGATACCGCCTAGATTAAGAAATTGCAGCAAAAATCAGTTGGGGAGGCTCAACGAATAAAGAAAAGCTTGAGTCAGAATAGCCCTTTTCCGCAAAAAATACGAAATGTATACTTCCACTGTCACAATTCGTTCGTTTATATTCACATTATCTAGAATGTTAGCTTTATTGCTTAGACATATATTCAGTAGGCATCTAATTCGAATTTTGCTCGGGCTATCAGCTGCCGTGAGAGAATTGTCGTCCATCAGCCTCCAGGCTTATTCTACCACAGTGCCCTCAAGTTACTCACGATCATCATCTTCGAAATATTCTTTCACACGTCATTCATGATCACTTCATCTCGTTCGAATTTAGAGGCTTTCTATCATCTACCAGTGACGCACTTTGATCCCTTAACTTGATTACTAGCGATTTGGAAATATGCAACGTTCTTAATGTGTGTTTTGTTTCGGAAGAAGCTATACAACTTCGGACGCTAAGCACGCGTTTGGAGATTACTATGCTGGTAAAGAACACGAACACTAGGCAGCAAACAAGCTGACTGAAAAGAGAAGCAAATCTAACGTGGGCTATCGCTTTCTCAAGCGGTGCCTTTTCTGTTTCGCCGCTGATGTATCACTTGAAACACAAGTGTTTTACAATCCGAAAGGAAAGAAAAAGAACTGAAGGAACACACGTTATGTGTTTAGAGAGAATCGAATTTTTCATGAAAAGATGTTTAAGCATTCCAAAGTTGTCCTTCGCATGTATGAAGGATACATACTAAATTCATAAAGTGGTGTGCAAGTCTTTTATTTCAAATTTATAGTGCCTTGGTCACAGCTTATTTCCCTCCTTTATTCTTGACTCATGATATGGATTGTATGAGTCACATAATTATGTGTTAGTTCTTGTGAAACATATGTACATGGGTCGTATAAACGTGAAGGGAATTCATTGAAATTTCTTAGTAATATAACAAAGTGTCGGAAATGCGCAACATTCCTGTAGCCGAACTTTCGCATAGCGCCTCAAAAATTTTTGCTTCGCAATGAGACAATCATTCGAACGTTTATTTTCAACCTTTCTTTGATACGAAAGAAATACTCGTATAACGCTCAGAAAATCTGACTGTATCTGCTACGAACTTATCTGTTTTAAAATTCTGTTAAAATAAACTGTTTTCTCATCCTTTGTCTGTTGAAGTTATTATGGCTTCCATCTACGAAAATTATAATCCTGGATCGAAATATAGAAATAAAGAAAAAATTACATTATCTTTTAAATTGAACGCAGATGAGGAATGGTTTGTATTACGCATTTGGTAGCAAATAGCAGCTGAAGCACCTATAGGCCCCTCTCTCGGCCCCATACATACATACATACACACATACATACGTACGTCCGATACACAGGCGACTACCGTTCTCTTGCCGCCCTCGAAAGGCTGGTACCTGTTTAGACTATGGAATATTCTATGTTATATCTAAGTTCGGAGACCTGCTATCTCGAGATTAGTTTTGGTCGGTTCTACATGCAATTTTTTATCATTTCAAAATAGGCTACGGCCACTTCCATCCACATACTTTACATTTAATTATTCCGAATCATCCAACCGTGCGATATTCTATAACTAGTTCAATTAAGCAGGCGTAATTAAATAAGCCACACCCGTAAGTCACGCCGCTTTAACGTCAAATATAATGCTGTTGAAATATTTAAACCTCACAATTTTTCTCCTCCCTTCAAGTTTGTCAGACAAAATTTTCTCGTATATACATTTCTTACCCCTTTCACGGTTATTTGACATTGCCCCCATCTCATTTTCCTTAATTTGATCATCCTAATATATGTACGTGAGTGTGTGAACATTATTCATCTGGTTAAGGGTATGGTCCAGTGGAAGTCTCTTGTGAACATTATAATGAGCTTTCGGGGTTTGTAATAGGCGTTTAATTACTTGGCTAGCTTAGAGCCTATCGGTATCCAAAAGAGGGTCTGATTCATGGAGATAATTGATAAATAAATACCAAGTTCTAAATAAGGATCTATGTCATGTAATTTCTTAGCCAGTAGAAAGTAATTTATAAAAAATAATTTAAAAAATAAAATTCTATGTACGCCGATGGCCTAAAGACTAAAATTAAGCCTAAAAGCTTGGAATTGAGTACAAGGTATGAATTTTATAGAGAATAAACTTCTACTTACCGGTTACGGTAGCCGAGCGGCCTAAGGCATGCACTGTCTTCGCTCAGAAGCAGGGATCGAGGGTTCGAATCCCCTCAGAGCATGGATGTTCCGTGTTTGTGTGCGTGTGTGCGTTTTTCTGTGCGACGAGCTGATCACCAGCACAAGGAGTCCAACCGAATATCTAAGATCTAGTAAACCGAAGTGAAAAGGGCAGTTTCATGGAGGTAGGCCAAGGCCCAAATTGGGGCTGTAGCGCCAAAGGAAAACAAAAACATCTTTTTAATTTTTTTTTTCAAGTGCACAACAGAGCGAAGTGTCCGCCTTGGTTCGCTAATTGCTGCAATATTTACGATGGCGTGATTGTATAATAAATCTCCTGTCATGTGAACTTAATATATCATATGTGTCTTCTGAGACTGGCATATGGAATTATATTTACAAGTCTGCGGTCATGCTTAGAAATCCTTCACACAAATATGTCAACGCCTGTATACGAAACCCTCATTCCCGAAGACTGATTATCGTGTTATAATTTCCCTACTTATCAGTCCACTCAGTCTCGTTGTCTTGTACTTTATGCCTTCTCATCGTGCATAAAGATTCTTGTTTATTAAACGAAATGCTGGTCCAGTTTGCAGTCGTAGTCAGGAGATCTATTTATTCGGATGGAATTAAGAGAGAATGTGATACGTCTAAAAGGAAAGCCGGTTCTTTAATACTACATGCGTAATTTTACCAGACGCTAGTTCGATTTGTTATTAAGCGATGTGCCAAATATTTAAATAATTCCTTGGAGCTGATTCCGTCATGAGACTGCAGACATTAAAACCACAAGCATTTCTGAGGTTCTAAATGGGCTGAAGTCTATTTCGACTTCACGGACCTCTTTTAAACTGTCTTCTTTTGATACTGATAGCTTTCGATTTTTATTTCAATTTAAGTTTTTAGACTTTCACTGAAATTCTTTTTGCTAAGTGCTGAGTAAAGCCGGTCACGGTAGCCGAGCGGTCTAAGGCATGCACTGTCTTCGCTCGCTCGGAAGCCGGGATCGTGGGTTCGAATCTCACTCAGGGCATGGATGTTTGTGTGCGTTTTTCTGTGTTTGTATACAGGTAAAGGCCTTGCGACGAGCTGATCACTCGCCCAGGGAGTCATGCCGTATATGTAAGATCTAGTAAAACCGAAACGGAGTTCAAGAAGGTAGGCCTAGGCCCACTGGGGCTGTAGTGCCAAGGAAAAAAAAGTACTGAATAAACTATTTTCCTTTGTCTGTGCCGAGGTGAAAAATAAGCGGAGCTGTACCTCTACTCCCCAGCAAGATTTATGACGTGGTAATTAAATACAAAGACAACCGTACATTATTTTTTCGTCCATTTTATCTTAAATTACTTTGCACTTTTATATATATTCAGATTTCTTTTTATCTGATGAAATATATTTATCAACATATGTAAAAGAAAATTGTGTCGTTTTAATTAAATTTGTTGAATTTTTGTTTGCTACTTGTGGTTTATAAATAGATTGAATGTGCTTGAAAACAAATTAGGAAGAAAAATATTTTATCCAAAAGGAAGGAAATAACCGAATGACAGATATAACTACATAATGAGACCCATAAGAAGTTTTACTCGGATGTTATTAGAATCACACGATCAAGAAACATGTGAAGGGCTGGCCATTTGCAAAATAAGAATTTATAAATAATTCTGTTCGCAAAATCCCACAGCTTGAGAGACTGATGCTTAAATGAGCCAGTAACATTACAATTAATCAGAAGGAGTAGGTTTGAGGTTTTGGACTGGATATATATAGGGTCAAGGAGCGGAATTTTGTGTTCACCGTAATACATTTCAGAGTTTCACATAAGGCGATTAATTCAGTGAGTAGTTGAGGGGAGTTCTGAAGAAGGATTCATCCCTGTAGGATAAAAGAATCACTGTAAAATCATTCAATAAATGTATTTTTCCGTTACCTGCAAATGCTGGAAGAAAACCATTTGATGATTGTTCACGTTGTTAAAGATATAAAATACGGACACACTTCCATAATTCTGTTTTAGCATGAACAGTACTACTGTGACTGACGTTATGTATTTGAAGACATATTTTGTACATAAGGTCGTATTCATATTATTGTATTGATCAAAATATTAAATTATTATAAAATAATGAACTATACGTGTTAAGGCAACAGAGATCCTTTTGGGAAGGATGTGAAATAAAAAGCCTTGACATAGGTCTTTTTTCATGGTGCTGTCTCGGAATTTTTCTGGATGCAGTGGAGTAAAACACCAAAGAATTTCTGAATGTGAAGGGTAGTCTGACTGAGAAAATAATTTCTTTCTTACGTTTTATTCCTCATTACACTTTCATCCTTTCTCTTATCATTTTCAGTATTTCCTTCCTTTCCTTCTGTCTGCCGTGTTCCTTTCGGTGTGCCTTGTATGTAAGTGGAATGATTGCCAGTGGACCTTATGGAGTCTATAAAATTCAGTGAATTTAGGTGTTGTTGTGATATCCTACAATGTGAAAAGAAGAATTGTCAGTTCCCTGGCCCGCAAGATTTTTCAAGATGAGGCTTGTTCGATTTTAGCGGATAAATAACGTAACTATACTTCTAAATTACGTCTTTGAATATTCTTTAGATGTGTAATACACACGTAACTGAAAACTAATGGAGTACTCTTCAAAAAGAAATTCTTGATAAATCCCGAAAATGATACAAAACCCGTCTCTTTCTTGTTGAAATGGTTTATCAAACATCGGTCGAAGTACGCGTTCCGGTACAGACCGACAGCAATGAAGCACATCAACGCCATCTGTCAGACACTGAGGATACTGCGTCCACCACTGCCGAAACGTCACAAGCATGACGGACATAGAAAGAATTACATTTTATGGACAAGATGTAATCGTTTTACTTGTTCTTTTGAATGAAAAAATTATTACCTTGCCCAAAGAACATAAAATTTTAAGTGTATGAAACATAGGCATTGATGGAACTATGTGGAGCTGAGAAGAATGAAGGGGGGGAACAAAGAAGAGTCCGTAATGAGGAACTTATTAGCATGTGTATATATATCATTGCCGGTCACGGTAGCCGAGCGGTCTAAATCATGCACTGTCTTCGTTTCGCTCGGAAGCCGGGATCGTGGGTTCGAAACCCACTCAGGACATGGATGTTTGTGTGCGTTTTTATGTGTTTGTCTACAGGTAGAGGCCTTGCGACGAGCTGATCACTGGCCCAAGGAGTCCTACCGTAGGTGTAAGATCTAGAAAAACCGAAGTGAACGGAGTTCATGTAGGTAGGCCTAGGCTCACTGGGTCTGTAGTGCCAAGGAAAAAATATATATCATTAGCTTGCGAATATGTATGTATATATACATTTAGGATGCTGGGATTTGCTTGAACAACGAAATGAGAAATATACAATGACTATTGGTGTGGAAAGCAGCCATTTAAAATACCAAGGAGAGACGGAAGATCATATTGTAATATACGTTAAAAGAAATAAGTTTTGATGATGCTAACTAGCTGAAAATCCTGGCCAATGTCGGGATTTTGTGTTAGCATGTTGAACCTTTATTTTTATGTTAGATGTTTGTCTTTTTCTTTCAGTTTTGGTTGAAACAGCCGTATTAATATTCTAGACATATGGGCAACTAATATTTACAGAGTAAGTTGACCGCCGTCAGGGGAGAAAAGGAACAGTTCATGTGAGAAAACAGGTAACCGTGACAGGAGAAGACAGTAGAGAAGAGGCAGCATTGATGGTTATGCTGGGACCCGTATCGCTATGTTACTTTCTTCAGAAATCTATACCTTGCAGTTGGAGGGCTGGGAGTGGTTCTTTCTTGACGTGTGTGACAGGTTCCTGAAAACAGTGAAAGAGTGGCAGGTGGGGGTGGGGGACACGGGAGAAGGGACTCCTAGCGAGATGATCGCATCGTAATATATCGTCCACATCCCATCTAAATCACATCACGCAAAGATTGTCCAAACGTTTCGTATTTTTATGGATAATTTCAGTTCAGTTACTTTTTTTGTGTTGGATTGAAAATGAGTCTACAGGCAGAGGGTAAAAGTGCCAGATCAGGTAGAGGCAACAGCAATAATTTGTATCTGGACATTTGCAGCACGCATTAGAAATTCAGATAGGTAGACATGATTTGTTAATTTTGCCAGGAGTACGGAAAGCTATATACAGCTGAATTTAGACAGATTTAATTTCGTCATCAAGATCTGGGATAGCCAGTCGGTGTAGCGTCTGGCTACTGGCTGGAAGACCGAGGGGTCGGAGTTCGAGTCCCAGTAGGGTCAAGGACTTTCACATCTCCATGTATTCTAGACCGCCTCTGGGGC
This sequence comes from Cryptotermes secundus, assembly GCF_002891405.2. NCBI lineage: Eukaryota > Metazoa > Arthropoda > Insecta > Blattodea > Kalotermitidae > Cryptotermes > Cryptotermes secundus. The sequence continues at coordinate 391,836 of NW_019744106.1, forward strand.
CCACCCAACATCCTATCTAATGGGTACCGGGGGCTTTTCCCTTGGGAGTAAAGCAGCCGGGGCATGAAGCTGACCACTCACCAACTAGTGCTGAGGTCAAGAAAACTTGGCGCTATATATCCATCCCCCATTCGCCTTCATGGCATAGTGCTTAATTACTTAAATACAGGAACCGCGTTACATTTCTTACATTTTTAATTCCGTCATCACGCTGTAAGTAGCTTCGGCATATCACAGCTGACCTTTCATATCTTATTTATTTGATATTCCATCGGTTTAAACACTTCTCACTTTATTATAAGGTGCCATCTATATTTACGATTTTACATGTCAGCATTCTACATTGTGAGCTATCAAAGAGTCCGGTTTCTTGCCTGTTTACAATTTTACACGTAACTGTAGTATATACTCTATGTATGCACAACATATAAAAGGCCTCTGTCGAAGTTTGGTACAGCAGATCATGTCCTACCTTATGATGCTCATGCTACAATGGCTGATTAGTCATTTTAACGGTCGTACGTTTGACAGCCGCCAAACTTAAGCCTCTCATATTTTATATGTTGGGTTTCACCCTTTCCGATGTCTCGAATATTTTCTTTTCCTTGATTTTGTATGACCTTTGTTTGTCGCCCGCACAATTTCGTTGTGTACGATACTTCGAAAGGCATGCGCACCTCGCGGACGGGTGTGCAACTAGGAAATTTACTAGTGGTGCAGAGAACCTTGTTCTTCGAGCGCTTTCATTTTAAGATGTGGGTACCCACTGCAAATTCCCAGGCGGGACAAGCATAAGTCATTACTAATCTAATTAGCGCTTTATGGAGGGTCAGTTTAATGTTGGCGCTTAATCGTTCGCTTTTGAATAGGGAATAGAATGTAATAAATGTTCCGAAGGCCTTGGCTTCTATCATTTCTACATGCAATCTTCATGTAATCCTCTTGTCGAAGGTTACACCGAGATATTGTACATGGGTCATGAAGGTGATGATCTGTAGGTTCAGGTGGTCTAATTCTACGAATTTCTGTAAAATATTATTATATTGTAGCATCCTTCCGCACATTATTAATTAAGAGGTATCTCTGATGTTCCAGCTGGCACGGAACACTTTTAAAAAAATTGTGTTTAAAAGTTACTACATATACATAATGCGTCTTTTGAACATATTATAAAAACCACATTGTCCGTTACATGTTTCGACCGTCTCTGATCATTATCAGGTGTTCTGAAAACTGTTCTGTGGACACTGCTGTGCTTGCGGGTTTTCCTTTTAATGTAGGATGCATAATTTTCATTTCATGCATCCTGTTGTGTTTCAATATACAAATTCTTTATTAACCGTCACAACACAACACAACAAATATTACAACACATAACTTCTTTAATAACCGTCACTGTTGTGACGGTTAATAAAGAAGTTGTAGCATGCATAGCCCCATCACACATTTGTGTTTTTTCTTGGTGCTGCGTTGTCTTCTCTTGCCACGATGTGTGTTTAGACCACGAATGTCCTTCATGGTCTAAACACGCATCCTACATCAGAAGGAAAAGACGCAAGCATAGCAGTCTCCCCAAAACAGTTTTTAAACCACCTGATGATGACCAGTGACGGTCGAGACATGTAGTGGACAGTGTGGTTTTTAAAATAAGTTTAAAGGACGGATGATATATATATATATACGTGTATATAGTAACTTTTAAATAAAAACTTTTTAAGGTGTTATATGTAAGACGGAACATCAGAGACATTTGTTCATTTATTTCTGACACTGTTCAAAACCAGAAGCTTTATTTCCTTATTCAGGAGACTTTATTCTTAGATGCCAATTGAATCCACTCAGCACTCTCGCGACATATTCTTATGCCTCTAAGGTTCATTTTATTGTTACCCTCCATCTATGCCTAGGTCTCGGAAGAGGTACCTTACTTTTAGCATTTATTAAAGCGTCACAATTTTTTTCACTTTCTTTGTGCGTCTTTGTGTTCAGTCCATTTTCGCCATCAATTTGAGGACAACAATAACATTTAGCGAGGAGTTGAAGTTATGGATCTCCTTACTAAGCAGTCTACTCAGTTCTCCTATTATCTCCTCTCTCTTTGATTAAGATATTCCCGTCAGTACTTCGTTTTGAAATAGACTCAATATGGTGCCATCCATGAGGATGGAAGACAAAGTTTGACACACATACGATATAGAAAATAAGACATACTTGTGAGTGTTTTATATAGGTAACGCTAAAGTTGTCTCCGTTCTTAATTACTTAGGCATTATGCTATGAAGACATACGGGTTACTGGAGGTAAAGTTCCACCATTCTTGACCGCGGCACTAGATGGAGGTGAGTTGTGAAATTCGCGCCCCTAGGGCCGTTATACTCCCGTGCTTCCCCTAAGTTTGTATTGTCTCAATTTCTTAGGCCCACATAAAGACAATTTTATTTGTTATTATTATTCCAAATATTTATATTTGCAGCGTATTTTAAAGATTTATTCGCTAACCTTTTATTATGGACATATCCTATATTCTGGTAACTCAATATGAACACATATCCAGTGTGTTTGCTTGTACTTCTGGACTAAATTTTTTAAATATATTAATAATAATATTAACTGCTTTATGGATCACATGGAAAAAATATGATCGTCTCACAATAATATCTTATTGGTCTGGATTCGAACTCGTTACCTCCGGGTGCGTTAATGCTATTCCAATCTGCTTGGCCCCGCATAAATTTAACTTACACAATGCTGCAGCTAAAGTAGTTTGGCAGAAGTTTTGGATCAAGATGCACACTCTTGAGAAATATCAGCATTTGCTGCGACTCGGTTTGAAATGGTACGTATTAGCATTTGACTTTCGATGTAGGAGACGCTGTACGTTATAAATCAATGCGCAGAGGTATGGAAATCTGAAACTTATTTGAATCCAATCACAGAAACAATCTATTGTTTTTAGAGACTCGCTTTTGTCTCTTAAATACGTCCGATATATTTAAATACGACATTTTAACAATGGAATATAGGAATATTATGAATATTTAAAAACGAATTCTTTCAAAAGTCTACGAACGATATTTCCATAATGTCGGCATTATCATATTTGTTTGAATCGAAACAAAATTTATTATACTCGAGACACGAATGTTACAGTCATAAACGTGTCAGCCATGTTGGATGTATAAAGGAATACGTATGTTTATGTATATATGTGTATATGTGTGTGTATGTGTGAGTGTGCGTGTGAGCCCGCCTGTTTCTGGACCGAACCCCCTACAGGGCGTCCTGCAAGCTATAGAGAGACATGAAGATGCATTGAAACATTCTTGAGGCGCGTCCACATTACTCGTGCTCGTCTGACTCGCTATGCTCGCGACTAATGTGGACGATATGACAAATCTCGAGACAAGCAAATTTTATATTTAAAAACTATAGCCAATAAATTAAAATACGACTACAGCCTATACTCACTACGAGTAAATATACGGATCCTCACGCGCCGAAGCCTGGCGAGCAACTGAAGTAGTGTGGACGAAGATTTACGAGCACAAGTAAAAGCCAGACGAGTCTCCCGACGAGCACGAGCACAAGCACGAGTAATGTTGAGCTCCTTTATAAACGCTCAGTACCTTAAAATAATCATACATTAAGATCTCATATAGTTCACCCTTTTACTCTCTGATTTGTTGAACAAAATATTTTTATGAAGAAAGCAGTCTTCTGGGATGTGGCACCGTGTAGATGTGGTGTTAACCGACGTTGTACCGGTTTCTCACGGTCTCTTCGCTTGCGGATTTTCTTATTTTTTCATTCTACCCTGAAGATGGAGGCGATACGTTCCTCCGAAACGTCGGTTAACGCCACATCTACACGGTACCACATCCTAGAAGACAGCTTTCTTCATAGTCACCGCCGTGAAAACCCCAAATCTTACAAAATATTTTTATCTCTACAGGATGCCATCAACGCGAATAAATACTTAAATTTTAGTATAACTATCAAATATATACTGAATTAATATTTCTTCTACTTTTTATGGGCTTTAATTAGAGAGAGATATATAAATTGAAAATATTGGAAAACCAAATGCTCAGAAGGGATATGCATACTTAAAGAACATGAGGCAAGTGCGGCATTAAGTGTGTTACATAATTAGCAGCTACGTGTAATATCATTAATTATTGATAATCATGCCCTTGTTATGCAGTGACAGCTGAAAATAATGGATCTATGGAAGCCATTACAGATTAACTAAATAAGATCTAGAAGTTTATGACGATAGTTTATTATTAAAAATATTATATATCTGGAGATTATTCATCGTTCTATTTTTGTTTAAAACGCACAGTATTTCGGAGACTGAATTCTGTCAACTTGTAACCATTACGAACTGTAAAGATGCGTCCTATAATATGTGATCACAAAACATGATTTTGACAAAATTTGCTGACGAGAATTGGTGAATAGAGATAAACGAACGCGGGTAATGCACTATGAACAATGTGTAAAATAAAAGCAAAACATAAACTTAAGAAAAAGGGAAACAGAAAACTTCGATAAAACAACTGACAGTGTGGACACAACATTTGTTACCTTTACACTTGTGCAGAGAGAGAACATACGTAGGGGAGAGAGATGGAATGGAAAAGGGACAGAACGACAGGGTAAAATAAAAATAAAAAAAAAAGGAAATGTGCTAATAACAAAAAGACAAATAGGCGATGAAGATAGTTACGAAACCGGATTCATTGTACAGTTCAAAATATATAATGCTTCAAGCACCAAGTTTAATGATATAGCGAGCAGTTTATGGGACACAACAAGTCATTATAAGTATTTTGTGATATTTAGCACAGCTACGATTGATAATTTTACGTCTTTATGGCCTAAACATATATGAAAAGACAAACTGCTTATTCTGTGAAAAAGTAATTACTTTGATAAGGCAATTTCTTTACCATCTTAATTTTAAACATAATGAAATAGAAGTTTAATTAAAATTTCTTTCTTTACCCTTGACATTTAGTTCGATTTTGCTAACTTAGAATCTCTAAAGATAATCGGGAAATTCCGTCTGTCTGCTTCTCCCGAACTGTTTCTCCCAAGCAGTGCGTCGAATAAAACATTGTCAGAACAAAGTCAAGAAGAAAAAATTGTTCCTCTTGGAGAGACGGATGAGAGAACATGTTTAAGCTTGCTGTTACATGCATAGGTTTGGGTAAATTTCTGCTGGTCCTCGCCAGCAAAATCATTCTTGGTTCCCCGTCCCATGGAATCATGATTATATTTTCTATCTCACGACTTTCCCTTATGCGTGGATTGAAATCCACGCTAACTTATATCCCTACCATTTTCCCCTTTATTAAGACAATTGGATAGAAACAACAGTGTGATCATGGCAGTAATGGGACCGTGACAACAATTAGATCGTTGTTAGGTTACGGAGAAGACTCGGAATATATTCCGCTATTGGTCGGATACGAGGGAAAACTGTTTCTGCCGTTGCTGGGGCATGGGGGAAAAACCGAAGCATCTTCTACTTTTGTTATGATACTGGCAAACCCAAACTATATTCTGCCGTTACCAGGATATGGAAGAAACCCCTAAAAATTCTGCTATTCTGAGGAAATAGGAAAAACCCCAAACTATATTCTGCGGTCAGTCGGATACGGGGGAGAGTCCAAATTAGTTTCTGCTCTTGATCGGTAACGGGGAAGAGTCCAAATTAGTTTCTGCTATTGATTGGATACGAGGGAAAAATCATAATATCTTCTTCGTTACTAAAGTAGGAAGGGAAAACAAAACTATCTCCTGCCGTTGTTAGATATGGGAGAAGACTCACAAGAGGACGAACATATACATTGGATTGGTAAGGATTACAGGAGAAAAGACGAACGCAGGCGAAAATACGAATGGATCGTGGTACGAAAGGAAGGAAGTGAGGGAGCTCTTCTAACTCGAAGGATTTAGAAAGTGGAAGGAGGATGTAATGACGATGGAAATGATGAGAAATAGGAAATAAATACCAACGAAAGAAAGGAAGGAGTTTAAAGTAAAGAAGGAGTATGAGGAAGGAAAACAGAAATGTTCATTTCCCATCGAATTTGAAGGGTAAACTGAATAATCATGATAAACAATAAAATGGTATCTCAACTTCAGAGCAGACTTTTCTGCACGGGAACGCTAATGCCAGTACGAAATTAATTTGAAGATTTAAAACTCTATCCCCGAAAAGGGTATAAAATTTCTTGGCGTTTTACTACATACAGGTATAATTTTCCGTAAACTAGCTAGCTTTCATATCAGTTAACTTAGTTAGTAGCTGCACAGGGGCCGCGCCATAGCTCAAGCAGTTAGTCGTTGGCTTCCCACCGCGGCGGCCCGGGTTCGATCCCGAGTCTGGTCAAGTGGGATTTGTGATGGACAAAGTGGAGTTGAAGCAGGTTTTCTCCGAGTACTTCGGTTTCCCCTACCAATCTTCATTCCACCAATTGCTCCACAATCACCCTCACCTATCATCTGGGGCTGGTACAATAGGCCAAAAGTGGCCGCAGTACAAGGGACTTAGTCCCACCCCACTAGAATTAAAAAGAAAAATTAGTAGCTTCATAGATCGCCGGAGCGTCGGATGTCTCACAGCCGTCAAAGTGGTCAGTGGATTAACGCAATGGCATAAACTCCTAAATACATTATTGCTATAGTGACATTACCTTCAGTCTGTTCCTCGGGGTGCATTATTCCAATCCACGGCCCCAGATCTTGTTTACATAGGACCCATTTTAATGGTATGTTCCAACTGAAAGCAGATCTGACAAGCAGTCTCGTTCCTTCACGTTTTGCTAAAGACATATGATTTCCCATCTTAACTGTTCGTGCTGCACGTCTCGCCCATTTAATTCTTCTTGATCTGGCGATCTTAAAATATCTGGGATAGAGTAAAAGGTAGGTAACAGTTTTCATCTTTCTGTTGCTTCTTCTCTAGTAAGTCAAATTATTTCCGTCGGGGAAACACATAATCACATAATCTCATAAGCCTGCTAACAATAATTATGAGGGATACACAGATGGACAGAAAAGCAGCAGTGTAAACTCATTGCCTCCTTTTATATTTTTAAAATAAGGAAATTAGGCTAATAATATCTGGGAAATATTAGGAATTACGAAGTTCCTCAATATGTAATTTTCTCCACTTTCAAGTTACTTCCTCTCGTACAGGTCCAAATACTTCTATCAGCAGTTTATTCTCGAACATGCTCCGTTCCTGCCCTAATACACACAGGGCTTAATGTTCTCGCTGAGAATATAATGTAATGCATTCTATTGTTAGCTGTTCGTTTGCTGGTCCAGAAGTGAACGTTGTCTTGCGGAAATACAAATGGCGGGTCAGTATCTCTCACTGATACGAAGATGAAGAGTGAGTGTTAACCAAGGAAATGTCGTTGATGGAGTAGACATAAACGCTCTTCACGGTGAATGACAAACGAGGCTAACGTTACACACCGGCAGTTAATTTAAGCTATTGTGCATTATTATCTTGCACAGTATTTTTTTTCTTTATGCTCAGGCCATTTTGTCAATTTGGCCGTGTTTAAACACCCAAGATTATTTCGATAATTCGTCAAACAAGTTACGCCCAATTTATTGTATGACACTATGGCACATACTCATAGTGTTGTCCTTTAAAACTTAACTATTCCTTATTTTTCTTCGAAATTGGTGACTGACGATGCTTATGAATTGTAAATTGATCTGGAGAGCGAAGGTATCGATGTATGTTCTGAAGAAACAGGAGCCAAATTTAGAAAAATTAATTTATTTATTTTTGAGAGCCGTTTCCTTGTCCAGATGGGTTTACTGTATCCAATTAAAATGCAGAAGTTACCATGTCTGTAATTTAAGGGAACAAAATATCATCGAAAGAGCGTGACTTAGTTCAGTCTGTCTCTTCACTCCCTTACAAACTCTATGCTAAAAAGCTTTTACTCTTTTTTTGCTTTTTGTAAATTATCTGTTTTAGCCAGTTTAGGGCAGTAATTTCCCGTCTGTTATATGGGAAATACAGGGCGTTCAATTAAGGAGGAAATTTCGCAACGCCGTTTACTGGGCCCACTATTCCTCACAGATTGTTGCTGTAACAGTAACTGTAACGGCCCGCCTTTATCAGCGCTAATGACTCATTCTGCTATCAGCGGTTACAGCAGCAATCTGTGAGGAATTTTGGGCCGGGTGACAACTTCTCTTAATAACATTTAAATTACAGCGCTATCGCTGATTCCACACTTTAAAAGTCACTGTTACACACACACACACACACACCTCCTTCCTTGTAATGGAATTAAAACACAGGACCAGGAACTTCAAATCACTCCAAATACAAATGTATTACACATGAATAAAGTCTTATAATTACACACGAAGTCTTCACACGGCGAACTTTCCGTGGCTATCTCCACCAAGAACTCTGTCGCTGTCACTTAAACACTGAAATCCGTTCTGTCTCTAGCTGTCGTTCTATAGCCTCCGCACCGACAACACAGAAAACAGCCTCCATTGCTATAGAGTAGTGTCTACCGCGACGTTGCATAGCAGCGGTGGCGGCGCCGACCGCATATAAAACGCCGTACTTCTATGGTTGCCTTGCATGTATTCGGTAGCGAGGAGTTTAACGGTCTGTTTTCTAACAATGCTCTGGCCATGCACGTTACAATATCTGTCTCCCCACTTCTACTATATGTGCCGCCGTCCCAGCCTCCTGTAATTCCCACAGTTCAGTGAGGATTGTATGTTATATAGATTCCTTTCATGCAATTTTATCCGTCTCCGCACTAATTCATATTGTTTAGGCACAAATATAAAAATAAAAGGCGTTATTTTTCAAATAGGAATAGATTCGTTCTCCATTTAAATGTTTTGTTGGATGTTTAGTTTAAGATTTGCACTGCTGGAAGAATGGAGAACTCAGTGATATGACATATATTTATGAAATATAACGAAAAATATTATATTTGTGTTCAAAAATTGATGGAAAATCATAATCTCGGCACACAATATTTGGTAATAAAATAATGTCACACTTTTATCTGTTCTCTATACACTACAATAACTAACAGAAACACTATGTTTACCGCAGGTCCAACGGAACTGCGTAGACTCTGTTTTGGGCTGCATTTTTGGTTCACCGAATACGTCCAGTTGCAAATTTTGGAGACGGTATTGAAGCCGTTATACAAATCATACAGTTTGTAAGGGGTGCATGCATCACAGCATAATCCACATACAAATTTTAATTCCGTGTCATTAAAATACCAATATGATTCTTATTAACTTCTGATGTGGGAAATACGTTGACACTGTTCAGAGTAGGTTTTTGAAATTGTGTGCGAATTTCTATTGGATATTTCTGGCTGCATGAGAGCATGCGTGTTGAACTCGTTCTTGTGTTAAGAAAACAGGAGGGAACTTGACTACATCTCTTGAAGTATACTGTCCTCTGGGTTGTGACGCCGTGCAATTTGTAGAAGGGTATGTGGCATTACAAAGCATGAGATCATAGTCTTCACAGTCACCGCGTAACAACTCCAAATCCAATCATTTGGACACCGGAAAACAAAATACCTACAGGACCTCATTCCCAGTGAAAAGTGAAATGAAATATGCGCTTTCCGTAACAAGGCAAATGAGGGACTGAAAATCTCATGTTTCTAGTGTCTTCATATAGGGCACAATACTAATTGCCTTGGGAAAGACTGTGATTCATGTACCGGCTACTAAGCTACGCTGAAATATTCATTTTATTGTTAGACTATGTTACTCCCACGACTGGCACCTTTATTCTGCAGAGATATCCTGTGCATTAGGCAAAGCATGCATGTCCGTCACGGTAGCTGAGCGTGCTAAGGCATGAACTGTCTTCGCTCGCTCGGAAGCCGGGATCGTGGGTTCGAATCCCACACAAAGCATGGATATTTGGTATGCGTATACGTTTATTCGCTGGTCACGGTAGCCAAGCGGTCTAAGGCATGTACTGTTTTCGCTCGCTTGGAAACCGAGATCGTGGGTTCGAATCTCATTCAGGGCATGGATGTTTAGTTTGTGTGTGTGCGTTTTTCTGTGTTTGAGTATAGGTGGAGGCCTTGCGACGGGCTGATCACCCGCCCAAGGAGTCCTACCGAATGTGTAAGATCTAGAAAAACCGAAGTGACAGAGAAGTTCATGGAGGTAGGCCTAGGCCCACTGGGGTTGTAGTGCCAAGGAAAAAAAATACGTTTATTCTGTGTTTATGTTGTCCTGTGTTTAGTTAGCAGTCTTATGAGGGACTAATCACCCGTCAAATGAGTCCTACCGTCTGTAAAATTGATCAATGAATCTGAGAAATCATCCCGATGCTCCGAAGTGGGAGCAAGAAGAAGAAAAAAATATGAAAACTAACTACTGGATATGACCTTGAATTAATTTAATCCATTTGACATCCTAACAGCCTATTCCGATAGCTTTAATTTTAATGCTGTTACACCACCTCTCTTCCACTTCTTCTAAGCGACCATTTTCCAAGATAGTTTCTCCCAAATAATTCTATATGAATTAACTTTCACTGCAAGTACAGATGCTAATTTGAGCCCTTCATTCCTCTTAGATTGAATTGTTATTCTTATGACTCAGTTATCAAACAACTTAATTTATGTTCTTTCAAATTGAGATTCTACTTTTCATAGCTACACGTAAAATTAACAAAACATTGATTTATAGTAATATGAACAACAGATGGGATAATGAAAGTTTAAGAATAAAATAACGACATTTTCGAAATGCATTGTTGTAATAATTTCAGCACATACGTTGTTTAAACAGATCTGCATAACAAAAATTTATGGCTTTAATATAGACAATTTATCACGACATATAACACTTTTTCAGTTGTTGTTTTGTATTGTCAGTGATGCAAAAATGCGTAACAATGTTATTGTATTGGCTTTCCTTCTCAAATCACCGTTACAGTATTTCATAAAGCCAGTGCTATGAGAAGGATTACTTGAGAAATCCCAGTAATATCAATATTCACTAATAAAACCTTTCATTAATACATAGCGTCAGAAGATACGCTTCAATAATTTGATGTGTTGACTTCTTGACAAGCTGATATTCGCTTTGTTTTTCAATAGGTCCCCGTCTTTTGGAGATCCGAAGTATAATGCTAACATGGGTTTCAAAGAAATATAATCCGGGCGCTTACACTGGATTCAGCTGGCTCAATATTTGGTCGAACTTTTAAAATTTCCGAAGAAATTTAAATCTTAATATCCAAAGCTGTAGCCTTTGGAAGTTAAGACGTGGAGTTACTAAGGCGAGTGTTTTTACCGAGAATTTTATCTAAATTTCCACTCTCTTTATCGAAACATTTTGTATCAGCTTTGATATAATGACACGATTAGACAATCAGTCAATCAATTTGAAATGAAGTTGAGATACATCTTGTCCTTCCCTGATTGTGATTCACACAACAATTAATTCCAATAAGAACTCACGTAGTCTACACAAAAGACATAGAAATTATTTACTTCTTGGACATTGTCCATTGTACTGTTCTCATTTAAAACAACATTTCGGAAACTGGACTCTTCCTCCGTCCTCAGGTAATAAATCTATTTTTTTTCTGTGGCGCTACAGCCCCAATTTGGGCCTAGGCCTACCTCCATGAAACTCTCCGTTTCACTTCGGTTTACTAGATCTTACACATACGGTAGGACTCCTTGGGCGAGTGATCAGCTCGTCGCAAGGCCTCTACCTGTACACAAACACAGAAAAACGTACACAAATATCCGTGCCCTGAGTGGGATTCGAACCCACGATCCCGGCTTCCGAGCAAGCGAAGAGAGTGCATGCCTTAGACCGCTCGGCTACCGTGATCGGCAATAAATCTATTTAGTTGGACCCAATCACTAGAGTTAGTCACTAACTCTATTGCTTTAAATAAAAATAGGATGATGAATAATGTCCAAAAACACTCATTTTGTTAATATACCATTGTCACGAACTTATAAATCTCATTTATCGAAGAGACATATTGTCATGAAGTAACATAAGCTTATTAATCGCCCCGTTTACCTTGTATTTAAATTAGTACATGATACAGAAGGTTAAGAAACCTTTCCTATATCAGTAGAAATATCGGCTGTGTCTTGCCTAATTGTACCCTTTCAGCGCTAATGCTTATTATTTATAATTTGAAGTCTGGTCTAGTACGTCTGAGATAGAAAGTGTAAGGGAAAATGTGTTCTACTGACAAATGTGGAACGCCAGGTAGTGGATAGTGACCATTTGTCAGCATCGGGTGACTATCTTGTGGACACAAATCTGAGAGAAGTAAAAGTGAAAGACTGGTTGGTAAAGGTAGAAGTAAACTTCGAATGTTTTCTATAAATATTTGTGTACTTCATCATTTGCACACTTTGAAGAAGAGACATTTGCTTGCATTTTAACTTAAGTTTGTGATAAAATTTAAAAAATAAAGGCCCTAAAATTACTTTACTCTATGTTCTTCATCTTCTTGGGGGAATGAGAAAAGTGTGGTGAACAGATTATATCGACTTGAATGCTAAAGAATTTTGACGATGGTGTACAACACTCGGGATTACTGGGGTCTTGGAATCTGTCAATCGTCCTCAATTACTGTTTCAGAGATAGTTCTTTCTAATTGACCCACTAGAGTAGGTGTGTCCCGCCTTTTCACATGAGGACAGAAGTAGATCTATTCTTTAGAATACCGAACGGTGGACAAAGTCTAAAAGCCTATATCTCGAGTTTCGACCTTGATACGCAATACTGTCGCATACTATCTTTTTCTATACATAATCTTCACAAGGCTGGGATAAGACAACAATTTCTTAAAAGAACTTAGAAACCTCCTTCTCTCTAAATGTTTCAGTCAGTATGATGAGGTGAGCAAAAAATGTAAAATAAAGAATAATAATAACCAGTGGTCTAGTTCTGTCTATCTACAGCTCTACAGCCATTTTGTCCACTTTTTCAGTTTCTTAATCATTCGGTAGGACTCCTTGGATCGGGAATCAACCCGTCGCAAGGCTACTACGTACAAACAGAACACAAACACAAACACAGAATAAATGTATACAGGCACCCATGACTTCAGTGGAATTCGAACCCATGAGCCCAGTGTTCGAGCCGGTGAAGACAGTTCAAGCCTTAGACTGCGCGGTCACTGTGATTGGCAGTGGTCTAGTTCAGTATGCTGATATAAATTCAGTTTGTGTTGAGTCCTATTGCACAGTGTACACTGGGATGTTTAATCATTTTCAGCCTTCACCAAATATTATTAGAACGTCCAGAGGAAAGAGAAAGTGATGGGCAGGGTACGCAAGAGACACAGGCGACGAGTGCATAAATAAGTTTAGTAAGAAAAGTTGAAGGAAAGAGATTGTAAGAAGTTCTAGACATAAACGAGGAAACAATATTCAAATATATCTTAAAGAAGTCACAGTACAACAATGCCACCGAATAGCTATTATAATCAACCAAGCTATGGAAAACAAACAGTACTGCACTGCTACCTTCCTCGACGTAAGCCAGGCATTTGACAAAGTTTGGCATCCAGACCTGCTTTATAAAATCAGAAGAATTCTACCGGCCAAATATTTCGCAATACTGCAGTCGTACTTAACAGACAGAGAATTTGAAATAAAAATCAACGCTGAAGTATCCAACCGAAGAAACATACAATCAGGAGTTCCTCAGGGCAGTATCTTGGGTCCACTCCTCTACGTGCTATACACCTCAGATATACCGACCACCGAATTAACAAAAATAGGTACGTTCGCAGACGACACAGCAATTTCGCTACGTCAGAAGACCCGGTAATTGCTTCATCTAATTTACAAGAACATCTGAATCTAATGGAGAAATGGCTACACCGATGGAAAATCAAAGTGAATGAAAGCAAATCGGCGCATGTGACTTTTACTCTCAGGAAAGGAAACTGCCCCTCAGTACACCTAAATCATGTTAACATTCAACAGCAGGATGTAGTAAAATACTTAGGACTACACCTGGACTCAACATTAAACTGGAAACACCATATAGCGAAGAAGAGAAAACAAATCGAAATTAAGTTCAAGGAAATAAATTGGCTAATAGGTCGGAAATCTCACCTAACAATAGATAATAAACTGCTGATCTACAAAACAATAATTAAACCCATATGGACATACGGCATTGAGCTCTGGGGATGCGCCAGCAGGTCCAACATAGAAATCATCCAGCGAAGTCAATCCAAAATACTTAGAGCCATAGTTGACGCACCTTGGTACGTGTCAAACCAAACTCTTCACACCGACCTCAAGATCCCATATGTAAGAACCGTAATCACAGACAGAATCCAAAAACATTATCAGAAACTGGAATCTCACCCCAACAACGCAATAGAAGCTCTCCTTCAACCTACACAATACAGAAGACTAAGACGAACTTGGCCAAACGATCTCCAGGAAAACTGAGGTGTAATCAATGGATTACAGCTCTTCAAGCCAACTTAGTACAATAGAATAATTATTGTACATGACAGCAAATTAGCTCATAGAATGTAAATTCAGATTGCTAATAAATGATAAATAAAAAAAATCTTAAAGAAGTAGAATGGGAGATTGCGAACGGCATTCATCTGGCTTCTGATGAGGACCTGCTGTGGGCTCTTGAGAACAGGGCATTTACGCTTCAGGTTCCAGAAAATGTAGGTAATTTTTGAGTAGTTCAGAAAATATTACTTTCCTAAGAAGGGTTCAGCTCTGTGGAGTTAGTTAATTCATCTCGATTTATAATATTTTTATTTGGGAAATATATATAGATTTTAGTGTCGCCCATTTGCCTTTACTTCTTAACGCATAAAAATTAATTTCGTACGAAATTCGTAGACATGTTGATAACATACTTCGGCATGGATTTACATACATTTAACTCTAAGGTTTTGTTATTTATCGCAATAAAACGGAAAGATAAATATTGAATTGAGCTTCGGCCTTGTTTTTTATTCTACACAAATATTTCCTTGATGTGAGCTACATAGCTTATTTATATTATCCTACCATCTACGCTTAATCTACGAAGTGATTTCTTTCCTTCAGGTTTTATTATTAAAAGAATATATGCATTTATTATTCCTCAGCGTTCTTACATGTCGCGCCCATTTAACTCTCATTTATTTTATTACCCTCAGAGTAAGTCTATTTGGTAAAGCACCTATGACTGCCGATCACGAAGCTCCTCATTGCGCAACTTTATTCCTCACTCCGTACCCCTTCTTTCTTGGATCCAAACATTGCCCTCAGAATTTTTTTTCCAAACATCGCAGTCAATGTGCATAACTTTCTAGGAATAAGACCAAGTTTAACACCCATAAAATTATAATATATTTTATATCTCAAAATTTATGTGTTTGGATAAAAGACAATAAGGCAAAGAGCTGTATGTAGTAAGCATGCCCGGAATTTAATCTGCTCTTCATTTATTATTGAAATTGCTTTAGTTACACTTTTTCTAAATATTTTAATATTTTATAATTTTCCAAGAATTTGCTATCTATGTCTGTACCTTGATTGACCCGGAATTCTGTCGACGAGACTGCATTTGTCACTTTAAAATCTACACATAATTTCATAAGCGTTTATTTATTCAGCACTCTACTTACTACCGAGTAATAAATCCTCCTTTTTCTTTCTTTCTCTATGGCTCTGCAACCCTTTGGATCTTGGCCTTTTTTTTTCAGTTTCTTAATCCTGTACACAGTCGGTAGGACTCCTACGACGGGGGATCAGTCTGTCGTAAGGCCGCTACTTACACACGGGACAACACAGACAGAATAAACACAGACACCCATGCCTCGAGTTTGATTCGAATCCACGATCCCAGTTTTCGAGTGGGCGAGGACAGCTGATGCCTTAGACCGCACAGCCACTGTGCTCGGCATAAATTCTCTTTACTAGCGATTAATAAATTCTCCTTTGTTTTCTACATGGCATTTATGATTTCGGTAAAATTTAGATTGTGATAGTTTTGATCCCTAAGCCTATCAGTAGCCGGTCACGATAGCCGAGAGGTCTAAGGCTTGCACTGTCTTCGCTCGCTCGGAAGCCGGGATCGTGGGTTCGAATCCCACTCACGGCATGGATGTTTGTGAGCGTTTTCCTGTTTGTGTGTACAGGTAGAGACCTTGCGACGAGCTGATCACCCGCCCAAGGAGTCCTACCGTATGTCTTAAGATCTAGTAAACCGAAGTGAAATGGAGAGTTTCGTGGAGGTAGGCCTAGGCCCAAATGAGGGTTGTAGCTCCAATAAAAAAAAAGCCTATCAGTATTTAGTATTGAAACGTGAAACTTATTTTAGAACGCTGCCACACATATTTCATAACCACTTTATTTCTTACATATTGCACATTTTGGTGTTGTGTGATTTGCTTCCTCCAGCATTCTTTACCCCGCATGCCAGTATTATTCTTGCAGCTTACGTCACAAAACACACATTAACAAAACGTCACACACATCTCTAATACTAATCTCCACATATTCTCTTTCAGTGAACTCTGTATATTTGGTCTCTGCAACAAAATGTTTCAAAGCAAGAAAGTCGTGATACTGTACAGTAGAAAAGACAACATGTGCCTTTCTTGCAATTCGCACACCTACCTCCAACTCTGTACCCCTCCCACCTCTTTAGAAACAAAACACTACGACGCGTAGCAAGTAATTTATTCCAGTGACATTTTTATCACTCATACAAATGGCTCGTATGCGGTTCCATAATAATATGTCTAACCTCAAAGCTGTTCGCAGAAGTCGGCCATTTTCATACTTTGTGTATTGCTCGAAATGGAGCAGAGAGCATCGCTGTTCACATCGGTAGGGAGACGTATGCCTAGCTTGCGAGACTCTTTAAGGTACTGAACTTGGGTACCAAGGCTGCAGTTTCTAATGTCATTTTCTGAAGAACAGCTCAGTCGGTACAGCAACGTGCTGCTCGCTGGACGACCGGGGTTCAATTTCCAACAGTGAGAAGATAATTTTCTCTGCTCCACAGCGTCCAGACCGATTCTGGGGCTAATCCAACTTTCTATTCAATGGGTACTGGGGGTACTTTCCCTGGGGTTGAGGCTGCCGAAGCGTGAAGCTGGCCACTGATGTGTATCTAGCGCCGGGGTAAAAAAAAGAGTGGAGCTATACCTCAACTCCCCCATATGTCTTCATGGCGTGGTGCTTTATTAATTAAACGCAGGGATAGTTTCACCTTAACTTATTTTACGTCTACCGAGCAGGTGAGATCGGGCGGGTCTTACTCGAATTTGAGACGGACTTGGCCCAGACCCAAGCTGGATTCCAAGTTAATGACTTTTCCGGGAATTGTGGGTGAGCCTCGTACAAAAATATTGTCTCTCGGTTGCATGACTACAGACGGGGTTTGGATTGATAATCGGATATTTTGTACATTTTTACAACTCGTTACTATACTTCACAAGCCACTATAGGACACGCTAGATCTACTCAGCCTGCTGTGGCTTCACCAGTCGTTGCCTGGTGACGGATCTAAGCAGTGCTCTCTGCTTCTGTGCTCGCGTTCTTACCGGCTGGCGACCGTCTCACAACTAACTCATTGCTCCAACTGTCGACCCTCAACTAACTGACTATCACTAACTGTCTTGCTTATTAACATCTCAGCATGCACCGCACAGAAAACACCTTTCCTCTGTTGCTGCCTAATTGTTGCCATTCAGACATGCTTCTTTGCGAAGCCGTTACTCAGTAACGTCTCTTGTATATCTGCTTTTTTCGCGGTCGTTGCCTACCAACAAGTCTGCACGCCACAATACCTACATGGGAAATTTCCTTCTTTTATCACGTAAATTTTTAATTCGGCGGTGTTTAGACAGCTGAGTGAAGTGAGTGATTGAGTGAGTGAGTGGTAAGTTGTAGGTTATTTAACGATGATTTTCTAACTGAAAAAAATTATCAACCCTTTTCTGAGGTGCGAAGGAAATACTGGAATATGGTATTTGCATAATTTCGGAATATTTTAAGCCACTGCCACTCCATTCTACTGATAAACTGTCTCAACCATGGTGGCTGGTAGTAACAAAGATTAAAACCTAGTGGCTTACAAATGCAATTTAAAAACATCACCGCTGACATATACCCAATCTTCGAAATTTCTGAGGAACGGAGAAGAGCTTGAAGGTAATTCCAGGCCCTGTTAACTCTGTCTACAAGGCCTGCCTACGTACAAACTAATATTAATTCTTAGGAACAGGTTCTTCATTGAGCACGTAATAGTTATTGGTAAGCTGCAACAGGTCCTCTGATATAATGGAACAATAATGTTCATCACCATTATCACAAATGTTTTTCACTTGATTCTTTTTTGAGTCAGTTCATTGTGTGTTTCTACAACAGGTACTTAAAGACGTGTGGTGGAGTGGATGTAAAAATCCACGCATTATCTTCAGCTGTAAATGTAGGTGGGTGATTAGTTTCACGCGTCGCGAGCTTTATCCACGAGGAAATAACACCCTATAAAAATATGATGGAAGAATGGGATAGCCCCAGAGACGGTTTAGGCGTGGTGGCGAAAAGAGAAATATACGCTTCTGTCGGGAATCGAACCGCAGCCCGCAGCCAGTTATTTTAGCGATAGAAGTATTCCAGATCATGTTGCTTCTGTAGTGAACAGTATGAGAATGTTTTTGACATAACTATGATTTTAGGATTATGTTACACTTTACCACTCTCATATTTGCCGAAACAGTTCGGTACGTAGAGGGAATGTGCACCGGTTGGATGGCATGCATTAATTTCCCGACTACGAAATAAACTCATCTCTTCGGTACCACATATAAACCGGCCCAGGGGTGATCGTTTGCCAGTTAGGATCTAGAATGAGTAGAGATTTACCTTCACTATTCTGTACACCTTCCATGACGTGAGCCTTAGCGGCAGGGACGTTTTCAGATTTGCCTTTTTCTCTATTCTTGTGGCGTTCTTCACAGGCTGAAGCCTTCGCTGTATATTCTGGTACTTGTGAATAGTCGAACATAAAAACACACTAACATTCAGTGTCTGTTGCGTCCACGGATAAAGATAAGGCAGAGAGTATGACTGAAGGCATGTTTCAGACGACTCTCATACGTGTGGGAGATAAGAACATCGCGTGATCTCATTACTGTGTGAGTCTGTGCCTTTATGACCGAAACATGTAACGTCTGGACGAGTCCTCCACTTCGCACTACGGAATGCGATGTGAAATGAGACCTTATTGGCCTTTGCCTCCGTTTGTTGCAGATTCCAATAAATATTCAGCGAAATAAGAAACAATACAGATACTACGCTGATCACATTCATGATTTGTTTCATTAAGCAGTTAATTAACGGTAAGAATACGTCACATAGAATAGAATGTTTAATAGAGGTTGATGTACCCACCCTTTTTGAACTGTGGTTTATGTAGCGTTGAAGGGTATGTTTGATAGCAAATGCTTAATTTAAGATGATATGGATAAAACCTATCGCCTCCGTGGTCTAGTAGTCAGAGTTCCTGGCTACAGATCCAAGAGGTCCCGGGTTCGATTCTCGGCGCTACCACATTTTCTGAGAAGTAGTTGGTGTGGAACGGTGTCCACTCAGCCTCGTGAAGATAATTGAGCTACTTGAATGGAAAAGTAGCAGCTCCGGTCTAGAAAACTGAGATTAACGACTGTGGGGATCCGTTGCGCTGACCACGCGACACCCTCTATCCGCTAAAGTTGATACTAACTTCGCCGACAAGGCACTTGCGGGCTAAAGCCACGGAATGTGGGTATAACCGGTAGTGGTATATTTTAAGGCTCTCTCCCAGAAACACAGGTACTGAGAATACCCATGAAAATCTGTCACAATAACCCAAATGTGGATCGCGGTTCAGAGCCGGGACCTCCAACATGCGAAGGAGGACCGCGACGTTCGGTCTTGTAAAATATTATTTCGTTAAATGTGGGTAAACACAATTCATTGCACACTGAAAATATATCTTGAGTTTTATGTTTTATATCAGAACCAATAGAACTAATGTGCCTGTCTGATACTGGTACTGAGTAATTAGAAGTTTTTTTTTTCCATCTTTTTCTCAGCATTTTATTCTCTCTTCCTTCCTTCTTCCTTTCAAGGTTACACTGAAAGCCTGTTTTGAGTTGTTAACCTCATTCTTTATCTTCCTATCTTCCTAGTTCCTTTCGGATTATTTTCTTACAGTTTTCGGTATCCATTCAAAATGATTAATTTTGCTTAGTCACAATAGCTACTTCATTTTTATCCCGGAAACAGAGAGATCTATGCAGTCCTAATTTCAAAATTTTGCAAAATGTCACTAAGGATCCGAGTGCCCATCTGTCAGCATGGTTCAGATTACTGTATTAGGCAGAATTGCTAGCTTAATTGGATGCAGTTTGTGGGAAGTCATTTATGTTGCTGCTACGTTGTCATTTCGATTCACACAATTTTACAACGTCTATTCCGGCTTTTCATTTGAATTCTACGAAAAAGAAACTGCCATGCTTTTATTATGCTTGCATGTTTCAGGTATAAAAACATAAAGTCAGTCAAACAAAATTTGCATAACGATCGCATTATTTGATTTATCCTCAGACAAGTTCTGAAAGTTGCCTGGAGGTGTTATGTGGTTTTAGTGCCTCACATAACGTGCCGTATCGTTTCAAAGACACCCCCGGGACCAGTGTATCAATGCTAATATAATATTCACAACGTGACATACTCTTTCCGTACGGCACAGTCTTATATTTCTTTAAATTGATAAGCGACTTAAGTTCAGATTATATACATACTTACGTATGCCTCTTCCAAATATAACCCCTAATCATAGGCCTTACTTACTTACTTACTTACTTACTTACTCATGGAGCTGAGCCCTTCTGGAAGAACCGCCAATTCTGCAGCTGCTCAAGAATTCCCCAGCATTTCATAGAACCCGAATGTTCATTACCGTGTTCACAAGAGCCCTCCACTGGTCCCTATCCTGAGCCAGATCAATCCAACCCATACTATCCCATTCTATCTCTCTTGAGATCCATTTTAATATTGTTCACCCACCTACGTCTTGGTCTTCCCAGTGGCCTCTTTCCTTCTGCTTTCCCACCAATATCCTATATGCATTCTTCTTCTCCCTCATTCGTGCCAGATACCATGCCCACGTCATCCTCCTTGACTTGATCATTCTAATTATTCTTGGGGAAGGGTACAAGTTATGAAGCTCCTGTCACTTCATCTATCTTCAGTTCAAACATTCTCCTCAACACCTTGTTTTCAAACACCCTCAGTCTGTGTTCCTCCCTTAATATCAGAGACAAAGTTTCACACCCATACAGAACCACAGGCAAAATTATAGTTTTGAGCACATTTTGGTAACATAGGCATATATTAATTATTAATAATAAGTAATATATTCCAAAGTGTAAAGATTTTGTAAACAGTTTAGTCACTCAGCTATCAAGAAATCTGTCGCTTTTATAGAAAGTGAAATTCGTTAATGTTTTCATAAAAGGTAGACCATATTCTGAAGGAAATGAATCCACTTTACACTCTCACATGATGTTTCTTTAAGTATGTTTTGATATGATTCCTCCACACACGCCTAGGTCTGCGAGATTCACTTCCGTTCATGGTTACACCTAAAATGTTCTATGCACTTCTCGTCTCTTTTATGCAGGGTTCGCATCCCGTCCATCTCTCCAGCCTTGACTTCATGACCCTAATAATATTCAATTAGAAGTAAGAAGTAAGAATCTCATAAATATGCAATGTTTTCCAGCCTCCTCTTACTATCTCTCTTAGGTCGAATATTTTTATGAGCGAGTTCTGAAAGAGTACTAACCTATGTCCTTCTCTTAGAGCGAGAGCTGTATGTAACGTAGGACTTCAAACTGGAGATTATGAACAAGTATGTTTTGTTTTATATTATTACATTTTAATCCCATCATTCCGTTTCTGATTAGATGTGACGATAATAACCAAGAGCATTCCTTTTTAGAACCGTAAAAGTTACAGCCTGTATTTATGTATTTTAGCGAAATGGAGTAATGTTTATGGTGCGTCTCGTAAAGCCCCTGTATATAGCTGTAACGTATTAACATATGTTTATATGTAGACCTATATATATATATATATAGGAGCAGATAATCTCATGTAACGAAAATTCCAGTACCGAAATTTTGTTCACGTTAAATTTTAGTTTGGGTTTTTTAATATTTTGCCAGTCGCCAATAACCGGTACTGAGTCGAATTTCACGCAAATAATTAAATTTACTAGTTTATATTCTTATGATGACGCTTAGGGATAGAAGACTGATTAATTAACAACAAGATTATAAACGGTATTCAAAACTACTTGGCCATGTAATTTAGAACAATGGTATTGCGTCGGATTTTTATGTGGGAGGTGTCAGTTTCGAAAATTGGAAGCATATTTGGCTGTTTCTGGTAGCCCTCATTCGTATCAGAATAGTCTCGTTCCAGTTCATCATTCTCTATATAATGCTATTACGGTAATGACATTATTAAATACCCCACAAATAAATACAAGGATAATAAAAGATCTCTACGTTCCCGGTACATATTAAAGTGACTGACGATATATTTTATAAGAATATCTATTACGATGTGATGAATGGCTGAAACGATGCTAAGAGAGAATTCTTCATTTTCATTTTCCTTCTTCTATTCCTGTTGTTTCCACCTGGAGTATAGGGCGTCGGGGAATCTCTCTTTTCACTTCGGTTTCTTAATCTTAGTCGGCAGGACTGCTCGGACGGGGGATCCACCCATCGCGAGGCCGCTACCTAACACAAACACGGAATGAACGCAGATAGATATCCATGCCTTGAGTTGAATTCGAAACCACGATCCCAGGGTTCGAGCCGGCGAAGATGTTTCGCGCGGGTTCTGTGGTCGACTGTGAGAAAATTAGTGGTTTATAAAGCTTACACGCCGGTCACGGTAGCAGAGCGGTCTAAGGCATGCACTGTCTTCGCTCGCTCGGAAGCCGGGATCGTGGGTTCGAATCCCACTCAGGGCATGGATGTTTAATTTGTGTGTGTGCGTTCTTCTGTGTTTGTGTACATGTAGAGGCCTTGCGACGAGCTCATCACTCGCCCAAGGAGTCCTACCGTATGTGTAAGATCTAGAAAAACCGAAGTGAACGGACTTCATGGAGGTAGGCCTAGGCCCACTGGGGCTGTAGTGCCAAGGGGGGGAAAAAAGCTTACACATCAAGACGTGGAGATGAAGTAGGCTCACACTTGCTGGATTGCACCTGGGCTCCTCAGCCGACACTTATTGCCGTGGTATCGCGCCCTGTATGGGCTCTATGCCAGACGGTGACGGGCACCTAGCATTTCAGTACCTATACGGAAAAAGTCATTAAAATGGGTAAACATGAAGGTGAGAGTTAAAGTCGTCCATGTGCTCGTGCACTACTCCATGGAAATTAGAGCTCTGCTCATTCTTAACTACGGAATTAGGTAGGAGATATATGACCTATTTTATGCCCCGGTCCTTTTCTCCTATGGGAAAGAACATACAGTACCCGTGGTGATAGGAGGCTGGGCTGGGGCCCAGTGTATATGCGGGCTGTTCCTTTCGGGACTCAAACTCCAATAACCCAGCTCCGACTGAACCACTTTGCTACATGCAACAGGCCTAATATAAAATAGAAAAAAGGTAATATTTTATGGGGCTGTGAGATGGATTGATCTTGTGTAAAACTTCATACCGCCAACTGTAAAAAAACGGTTCTCCTCCGATCACCGAAGTGATTAGTACTTGGACGGGTGACCGCTTCGGAACTCCACGTGCTGCTGGCATTCATTTTTGCCGATCACAGTGTCCGCGAGGTCTAAGCCATGAAACGTCCTCACCCTCTCGAATACTGGGATTATGGATTCGATTCCCACTCAAAGCATAGATGTCTGTGTATGTTTATTCTGTGTTTGTGTTGTTCTGTGTGTAGACAGCAAACTAGCTACTGGCTGATCCCTCGTCCAAGGAGTCCTGCCGACTACGTATAAGATTCAGAAACAGAGAGAGAGAGAGAACTTCGTACACTGGTTATTAGGAGTGTTTAATTAATTAATTCTTTTTTTAATTCCCTTAGTGGGGGTGGAGTCCAGCTGGGTCCACTCGGCACGGCGGCCACTGATTGACTTATTGTAGCCTACCCCGGATGATTATGATGATGGCGAATTTGGTGGAATGAAAATTTGCAATGGAAACCAAAGTACTCGGAGAAAACCCGCCCCAGCGCCACTTTGTCCACCACAAATCCCACTTGACCAGACCCCGGGATCGAACCCGGGCCCCCGCGGTGGGAAGCCTGGGACTAAGCGCTAGAGCTATGGCGCGGCCTTTCGTACACTGGTTATTAGGGGTGTTTAGGTTTCAATTCTGTTAGCAGAGTGTTAGTTAAGTAGTTAGATGGTTCATCGTTTTATGCGATATTTATTATTCATATTATTAAGCACTGTGTTCTTTCTAAAATTACCTGCACGTTTAAATAGGCCGAAGCACAATTGCCTGGTAAAAATATAATAGAATAAATGCTTGGGTGTTGTTTTAGTTTGGAACGCTTTGTGTTTCATTTGTAATGATTTACATGTTTTTCGTCTCCTGGAGCAGTACAATCACAAACTGTTCAGTACACTAATCCCATGACCTCCTTATGCGGGTCTACACGTAGGCATATAGCTAACCTAGAGCTCTCTGCCAACAATTACTTCACTTTCTGCGTCTAACCAGTGATTTACTGTTCTTTACGAACCATTTGCATATGTTATATTACGCTGATTTATTGTATATTGCTCTAGTGGGAATTGCGTTTTGTAAAGTGCTGCAGAAATAATGTCTAGTTCCTACTCTTTGCTTATCACACGCATACTTTGAAAACTGAATACATGAGTAGCTAATTTATGTAAAGTTGGGTCCCGGCAGGTGATAGTGCTTTTGGTTTGCATTAGATAGGTCCCTGATTTGATTTCAAAAGTGTTAGCGGATTATTTAAAGGTGCAATATCCGCCGTAGAGAATGTTTAACAGCGAGTGTTTCACGAGGGACTTTGAAAAGATGATTGCACCAGTCATGCCACAATTCAAAGCAATATATTTGTATTTTATTGCAGAAACTGAAGAAAAACACGGAACACAACAGTGATGGTTGACGGCGCCTAAATCAGAGCTCAACTGGGTATTTCCAGAATATCGTTTAGAAACATTTTTTTATTGCTAGTGCGGTGGGACTAAGTCCCTTGCACTGCGGCCACTTCTGGCTTATTGTACCAGCCCCAGATGATATGTGAGGGTGATTGTGGAGCAATTGGTGGAATGAAGATTGGCAGGGGAAACCGAAGTACTCGGAGAAAACGTACCCCAGCGCCACTTTGTCCACTAGAAATCCCACTTGACCAGACCCGGGATTGAACCTGGGCCGCCGCGGTGGGTAGCCAGCGACTAACCGCTTGAGCTATGGCGCGGCCTTTCTTAGAAACCTTACTCGGCAAACTAACCTGTTCTTTTCAGTGATATGTATGTTAGGAACTTCACCGTGATCTAGACCGAATATGAAACTTCTGACTGAATTCTCAGTAACTCTCTAATCATAGAACGACCTAGGACACAACCTCTTCCTCTCGCATCCTTGCACATCCAAGATATAATCATTCCAATGCCCTATCATTATTATAGCTCCCGACAATAATGTGAGAATATTTTTTTAAATATAAGGTACATCTAAAATATATTTCTCAATAAAAGTGCCTCTTTAATACTTTACGGTGTTGTTAAAATCATAAAATGTCATTAAGACACTAAAAGTAGAACTTATGCGCTAAAGGTGATCATCAAATTATTAAAGTGTCTCTAGTCTTTCATACGTTTCTTCTCACTTTACAACATGTTTCGGCCGCACATGGGCCATCATCAGGCAATTTCCTTTTGTTTTCGGGGAGACCACTGCACTGTTTTCTTGTCTATCGTCATTGCTTAGTTTCTATCTCACGACTAGAACTCTATCATTGTACTCTTTTACGGCCATCTTTGATTTGCGTGTCGTGTTTCTCCCGTATATGCGTTACTAGTGCGGTCTTCCTGTATACTCCGCTTTACCCCCCCGGGAGAAAAAGCCCCCGGTACCCTTTGGAAAGGAGATTGGGTGGACCCAAGGGCCGGTCTGGATGACGTGGAGAAGAGAAAATTCTTGACCCTACCGGAACTCGGAACTCCGACCTCTTGGTCGTCCAGCCCGTAGCTAGTCGCTATACCGACTGAGCTATCCCGGCTCACAGTTAAAACGTAAAATGTTTAATATTATGATCTTACTCAAATCCACATCATTCTTACAGAGTGGATTGTATGACAATTTATGGACATTTAACTACCCGTATTTTCATGATTTATTTAAATTTTTATGTCGAATGCATAATAGATGACAGTTCCTATTAGGTTTCATACTTTTATTGATGATTTCAGTGCTATATACGAGGTATCTCGTTTATAAACACTGGCCTATATAAATCAGATTTAATTCATGTCTGAGAATAAAAGAGAGATATGTGGTCCTGCATCTCTCAGCAGTTAAACCCAAATACCGTTAACATTAAACAGTGGGTAATATATTATAGCATGGAAGTGTCAGGTCTGCGGAAAAGAGAAGTTATCTTTAGAGAAGTTAATGTTTAAAGAGTTAAATTTATTAAATTTCTCCTTAATAAAAATTAAAATATTATTTTTTTTTATTTTTAGTCGTTTTATTAGAAAAGGTTAAGGAAAATTTAAAGTGAAAATACGGAAGTGAAACAAGGATATAAACCACTTTTAAATTTCAAACCTCATCAGAATTTAGAAATTCAGAACGTGGTTTTTTATATTATACTCTCATACGTGGCCAGGTTTCTGTAAAACACATATTCACATGAACGCAGAAGAAAACATTTCTCCCTTTAAGATTTTTCAACGTAATCGATTTAAGCAGAAATCCTTGACACTTTAGGCAGGCAGCCCGCTCCACACGTACAGAAGCGTTTTGCATGTCATGACTCGGGGATATACGACAGAAATTGTCCGCTGCTGGATTTATTTTCCTCATATTTTCTCTTTCTCCTCTATAGTAACAGTTGCAGGCGGAGCAGCGGGAATCTCGCGGGGGCAATTTCAAAAAATTCAGATGATACGAAGGAACTGAGCCTATCGCTAAGCTCAAGTGTAACGTAGGACAGATTTCAAAATGTGTTTTTATATAATATGCAATACCCCTTGGTGTGTTCTGAATCCTATGAGCCTTGAAGTTTTGAATCTTGAATTGTCATTAAAACAATAAGCTTGCAAGATAAATCTTTAAAATTTTTATTTTACATTAATTAACGTCTATTCATATTTTATAATTGTCCTTTCTTCATATGAAAATGTAATTGTAATATAATGTAAGAACAGCGTTTAAATCTATTCGAATAATATAGCCTGTCGTTAATTTTGCAATTATATCACAGATTACAGCATTGTGTATCTTTTAACAATTGAAAATAATACAGATTTATTTGATGAAAATGTTATTACTGGATGTGATATATAAAATGTGATGATATGATTAGATATTTTCAGAATTCTCTAATTTCATTGCCCAAATATATTCCTATAATATCACAGGAACCGCGAAATCTGCAACATTATGAAGTAGAATCAGAGAAAGAAGGGTTACTTCAACATATTATCTCTGGAATTTAAATGAGAGTGGAATGCGGGAGCACACAGTGTTTCATTACCTTACCGTAGCTGAGTGATACGGACGTGACATGCTGTGAACTTCCACGTCAGAGTTTATGTATCATATTTAGTTGGTATAAAGGATATAAAAACACAGAATATTACTTATTTATTTACATAAATATGAGAGAATGGGATATATTTAATTATTGAGTAAATGGAACGGAATGAAAATGGAAAAGAAATTAATTCACTTGTTTATCGAGCAGACGAGTCGTAATAAAAGGAAGATTGAGTACTGAGATGCGATACGCAAGATTGAAGACTTTCAGTTTTCATATAGCAGAGTCTCCAGTAGGAACGAAAAGTAATGTCATAAAATTCTGATCGTCCCTAGTTTGTAAGTATTCTCCCACAAATCATACCAGACTTTATCTACTGCACAAGGAGCACCGCTAATGAGCGGTATTCTACACGTTCTTTTTCTTTCCTTGTCACATCATTATGCTAAATGTATTAACTCAGATTGCATAATAAATATGGGAGTCTAAAAAAAAAAAAAAAAAATTCTGATCAAATCAAGTTCAGTAATACTAAGCTTTTTGTGTGTGTGTGCGTTTTTCTGTGTCCTACCGAATGTGTAAGATCTAGAAAAACCGAAGTGAACGGCGAAGTTCATGGAGGTAGGCCTAGGCCCACTGGGGCTGTAGTGCCAAAGGGGGGAAAAAATAATAAGATAGGGTGAGACCACAACTGTGCCTCTGTTGGTAAATAATTATTTTGCATATCATCCCCTGATACTTTCTTTCCTAGAAAGAGAATGACATCGTTATCTTTCGGTTTGTCTTCGCAATTAAGAGGGCCCAAACAACACGGCCGACTTCGTTCAAACTCAAAATTATTGACTTACGCTTAATTTGGCCCAGCATTCCGATTTCCCTTTATTTTGGTTTATTGGTAAGGGCCACTAATTTGCAAAACTACGTTACTAATTCCGGAGACCATATATGTATTCTAAACATTTCAAAATATTTGTATAAATCTGACGTATTGTCACTTTAAGGGATCACGCGTTGGCATGGTTGGTTGAGACACTATGCTACAAGTCGGTAGGTCGCGGGTTGGATTCCCGATGAGGTCATTGGGCTTTTTCAATTACCTATTCCTTCCATTCACACTATGGTCCTGGCCCAGGAATTCTCCTGGGGGGTAACGGGCGGTCGGCGCTTAGGGCTAACAACCTCACTGTCATCTGTGCGTCAGTTGTCTAGAAAATGTGGAAGCCTCGACGTCTCACGAACCTGTTGGACTGTACGGTCTTTTACAGGGATAGCTTTACCTTTTTACTTATTTATTATCTCTTCAATTGCACTATGTGTAAGTTAATATATTTTTGAACCTTTAAATACGACTTTCTCTTATCTAATTCATGACATAAGTCTTTCTCCAGGAGATAATAATCCATAAGCTGTTCAAAAAAATCATACCTCTCTGTACGACCCAGAAATTTGTTCCGATTTAAAACAACCGGCCACTGTAGCATATCCTGAGACAGTTGAATCCAGTTCGCTATCTCGCGTCCTAACGTTTAAAGATGAAATTCACCGTTCCTCCCCCCTGTAGATTTTCTTTGATTTTGGCCCTACTGTTACACGAATATTATAATATATCAATTTCATTCACTTTAATTATGTACTTTTGTGACGCTTTTTCTTTATTGGTGTAATTTTTCTATTTGTAAGCACGTCGTTTTTAACGAACTTTTTTCATTTTGTTCTAGAACTGATTAATCGACGGCCAGCAATCGATAACGTTCTATACTTGTGTTTTGTGTATACCCATTTTAAATATCCGTTGATCTAGCAATTATTCAATTCTTGAATATTTTGTCTGTCTCTCCAGACCATCGTTAAGTAGACCAATACCACCACTATCTCCTCCTTCCGAATCTGTACCTAGTCACCATTCATGATAGACTCTTTTGTTGTATCTCGTCCTTTTGTGTCGTTAAATTGTCAATCAGTCAATTGATCCTTGTTTGTGAATTAACAGCTTCGAGTCTTACGATGATTTGTTGAGCACACATCTCAGCAGTATCAACAGAAATTTCTTTAACCAGTATGATTCTGCTTTCCTTCAAGGACTTTAATCCTGTATGATGAAGAGTGCCATATATATAAAGTAATAATTTTGGAATTTGATGACCCATATCTATGCATGATTTATGCTAATACACGAAGTCTCACTACGTTAGCTATATCAGGTATAATTTCAGAATTTCACAATTAAGTTATCTTCATAATTGTTTACAAAGAAACAATACTTCGTGCAGTGTTTGTCGATATGTGCATAGCTGTAATGATTCAGTGCTGATTACCCACCGATCCGAAAGCTAGATTTACATTTTGGGTGGATACCATGTTATTGTTTTACATCCTACGGTTTGTCACATTAGCAGTGACATTTGAAGATATGTCACAACACAAAATTACAGTGCTAGTGCTGTTCCTAACTCAGAAATACGTCCTGTCGCTAGATTGCTATAATATTTTGCGATCAGAAAGTATAGCTGTGGTGTGATCTCGTGTGGCATGATGTTTGTACGAATGTTCCTGGAAATTTATTAATAAATTAAACATTTATTAAGATAGAAAAATATGAACATACATCGTGTATACAGAGTTTCCTGTCAGAAATAATTACTGAAACTTGCCGGTATGCAGTACCCTTGCCGTAATGTTGGTGATTATATTCGCTTTTTGAGAGCGAAAGAACAACAGTAGATCAAACCCCTCCTTTATTCTCCATGACCTCCTTCAAATCAGGAGTCTCGATCAGTTAGCTTTATCGTATCAGGCAGCGCAGTCATCCATCCAGCAAGCTACCGCATAAGAAAGCAACGCACGCTTGGATTTGCCTTGACATTCTCCTTTTGTTGTTCAAGTTGTTCTATCTAAATAAGAAAGGAACGGATTGACTGTATGTCTGTCATCTCCTATTTCTTAACTCGGTTCACGATTGGTTTGGTTTCCTCTGCTGCTGCTGCTGCTGCTACTTCTACCATAAGGAGATCATTTCTCCTCCCCCATCTCCTTCTTATTCCTTTCTTACTGAGATGACATTTCTTATGCAAATATAAGGGTAGAGAACGAAAGAGGGAGGCCAGCTTTGAATTCTTTATTCGACCAATCCTTCTTTTCTATGGAAGAATTTATCCTTTCCACACAATGGAAATTGTACAGTGATGTTAATAAAGAGTGAGCACAAATTTGCCCTACATCTAACACCATCTAGCAGAACTCTTCTTGCGAAGACAAAAATTACTCATCTAGTCAAGAAATTACCAAAGTTTAGGAAATCCGAAGGTCAGTATCTGTGTTGACAAGAGCTAGCCAAGGACTTGCAATGGCACAGAGGCTCAGTCACCGGCTTCCCACCAAGGTTTGATGCCACGCAAAGTCACGTGGGACTCGTGGTGGACAAAACAGCAAGGGGAAGAATTCTCCCGAGTACTTTTGTTTCCTCTGGAAATTCTTACTCCACATTCTGCTGTCGTTGGCCTCTCGATAATGGCAGCATTGTTAAATAACCAACTTAAAGACAGTCCACCGCGTTACTTATGTTTTTGCAAGTGACACAAGTCCACACATTCATGTCCTGTTTTTAAAATTTATTTTAATAATATTCTTACACGTAAGCGTAGACATGTCAGGAGGTCACTTACCTTTTGGATTTTACAGTTCTTTTTTTAATTTCTCCCAGGTACGCAGTTTTTCCCACCGTTCATTTGATCACCATAATCACCAGCGAATCGCTGCGTCACGCAGTTTTGTCCATACTCTTATTACTTCTTTTCTTTCTTAGGTCTAAATATTCGACTCAGAACATTTTCAGTTACCCTCAGTCATGTTATTTCTTTCGAACGGAGGAATAAGGTTCACACTGAAGAAGGCAATATATAAAACTATAGTTTTTTTTTTCATATTTGAATAATTTTGTTTCTAGACAGGAAAAAGAAGACCAAAAGTATGTTATTAGCAGGGCCCGGATTTTGATGACATGTCATATTTTTTTCCTTATATCCTATGCGATGCTCTTAAATACATAAATCTCGGATATGAGCTGCTGGTTACAGAAATGTAAATTTTATAGGTAATTTTTTGTCATTTTCTGACGTTTTTAGGTTTAAGTTCATTTTGGGGGGGAGGGTAATTTTTTGGTAAATTTTGGGACTTTTAAGGGTATTTCTTGTCATTTTTTGCCATTTTAGGGAATTTTTCTTAATATTTTTTCTGGAATATGAATCACATGGAAGCGAAGTGTTCTTTCTTTTCTCTTTTAGGTAATTTTTCTGGATTTTTCGGTCATTTTATAGGTCATTTTCTGAATATTTTCAGGGCATCAAAATCCTGGCCCTACATATTACATTTTTGGGTCATATTTTAGGTCATTTTTTTTAATATTTTCAGGTCATAAAATTCGGGCCCTGGTTATTACATAAAAATTATCCTTGTAACGGATAGTGGAGACCCATAGGTTTGTGAGATGTTGAAGATCCCACATTTTCTAGACAGTCGGCTCATAGATTGCGGTGAGTTTGTCAGTCTTAGCGCCGGCCGCCCTTACCCCAGGAAGATTCCTGGTACACATTTCTATTACAGGCCAAGTCGACCCCAGGACCATAGTGCGCCTGGAAGGATTAAGTCAATTGAAAAATTCAATGACATCGGAAATCAAAACCACGATCTTCCAGCTTGTAGCATACTGCCACAACCAACTACGCTACCGCGTACCCCATTTTTATTATATTCATACTAATTATTAATAATCAATATCGCCACTTAATGACGCCATGGTACTGAAATCATTGTGTTTCCAAATCAGCCTGTTACACGTGCCGTACTGTTGAAAAGTACTGGTTCATTGGTTATTTAACATCACATCAACTGTAAAGGTTCACTGCCAACTAAAAAGAAGTGAGAGAGAAAGCAGTTATACACAGAGATACCGGGTCTTCGGACTTTGTCCATCGTCCGGATTCTAAATATCTAAGAAAAAACACACCTTTTCGGAAACTGGACCTGTTTCCGTCCTCAGGTGAGGGAAGACACCTGCTCTGTTGGGTCCCTTGGAAAGAGCTAGAAAATCTGTACGAAAACAGTTATAGTTTATTTCAAGGAATTGTTCCATTGCTAATCTTGAGAGAATTGTGGACAATTACGGACCTAGTATGTACTGTGCTCCGACCCAGACTCGAACTGCTACGTCCAGGATAAAAGTGAAACACATTAGAGCAGGGCCAGCGTATTTATTACGATATGTCGTAATATTGTAATGGAATTTTTAAACATGTTCGCCTTCCTCATGATATGTTACTCCAACTGAATTAGTTGGAAGTAGTTTCCTATGCTGATGAAGATATGTAAAAAGTAAAGTAAAGCTATCCCTGTAACAGGCCGTGAAGGCCCATAGGGCTGTGAGATATTGAGGGTCCCACATTACCTAGACAATCGGCTCAAAAATGGCGGTAAGGTTGTCAGCCTTTGCTCCCCAGGCAAATTATTTAATTAATTCCTGGTACTCATTTCTGTTAGAGGCTGAGTCGACCTCAGAGCCATAGTGCGGCTGGAAGGATTAGGTCAATTGAAAAACAAATCCAATGACCTCATTGGGACTTGAACCCGCGAACTTCCGGCTTGTGGCATAGTGCCACAACCAACTACGCTACCGCGTTGATGAAGATATGTGCCCCGCCTTTTATGCATCCCGAACGTTCATTGCCGTA
Source organism: Cryptotermes secundus (assembly GCF_002891405.2). Classification (NCBI taxonomy): domain Eukaryota; kingdom Metazoa; phylum Arthropoda; class Insecta; order Blattodea; family Kalotermitidae; genus Cryptotermes; species Cryptotermes secundus. The sequence goes on from NW_019744106.1 coordinate 425,402, forward strand.
TTCAGAAGAATCCGCCTCTAGGCCCTAATCTAAGCCAGATTAATTCAGACCACACTCACGTTCCTTAATCCTTCTTGACCAGTTTCAGTGTTTTCTTCCCTTTTCGTTTCTTTCTTTTTGTGATATGTTCTACAAACATTTCAATAGCTAGGCTATATATTTGTACCTTCGAAGTTAACGAGCGTCAACATTACTCGTGCTCGCCAGGCTTGTGCTCGTCGGGAGACTCGTCTGGCTTTTAATTGTACTCGTAAATCTTCGTCCACACTACTTCAGTTGCTCGCCAGGCTTCAGCCCGTGAGGATCCGTATATTTACTTGTAGTGTGTATAGCCTGTAGTCGTATTTTAATTTATTGGCTAAAGTTTTTAAATTAAAAATTTTAAATTTTGCTTGTCTCGTGACTTGTCACATCGTCCACATTACTCGCGATCATAGCGAGTCACAGGAACACAAGTAATGTGGACGCGCCTTTAGAACCATTGATGAATGATGAACTGGAAAGGATTTGGAAGAAAAATAATGACGTCCTAGCCTTGATAAAGACTGCGCTTTCCTGGAAAAAGTGAGGAATGCCACGAGAACTCTTAGTCAAAGTAACCGCTCTTTCTGCCGAGATTCGAACCGAACGTCTGCTGAATACAGAACGTTACCGCAACATAGCCTACTTAGTAATATTGTCCTTCCTTGTGAGCTTCGTTCTCCTAACCAAATTTCTTACATCATTTGTTCGCCTTTTTTATCGGCCATGTCGCTGTAGTGTTCTCACCATAAAATACCTTTGTCTCTTGATTTGAGTAAAGTACTACAAAAGGTACAGTGTGCTTTATAACACGGATGACATGTTCAATAAATATGATATATGCAGATCACTACGTATCGCATCATAACTTAGTTCTATTGGTGTTTGTCACATAAGTCTTTTAACGTCAGAATAAAAAATAGGCAGGGAGCGTTTTATACGGCTCTCGTGGCATACAAAAGAAAACTAAAACAGAAAAAAAATACAAAGAAGGAAAGAAGAGAAAAGACTTAAGAGAAAGAGAGTGAGAGACACTCTTCTCAGAAACTGGTCATGTTCGCACATAAATTGTAAGATTCCAACTTCCAATCCCACCCCCTTTTCTAGTCCACCCCCGCCATCCTCTGGCCTGTGTATCTCCACCACGAGGCAGGTTACACAAAAACCTGAACCACAATCCAGATAAATTGTCACCAGGTCCATCAAGTTTAGAAAAATATATAGAAAATCTCTCCTAGACGGTATAGGGGATGGAAGAGAATATATTTATACGAATACACAGTTTTCCCTTCCTAAAGAATAAGGCGATTTATACATGAAATATCAGCGAGCGACTACCCACTGTTTCTAGCGACCCATAAATCAACTTACAGGAGAAAGAGGCTACGAATAAAGACGACATCTCATGATGGCACCTATACCGACGAATTTAGTCCAGCAAGGTTTCAAAGCGCGAATTTTCCTGAAGCAGAAATAGCAACAAATACCGATAAATCCGCTTAATTCCACGAGAAAGTTGTCAGCAAATTAAATTCTTTGAAAACCCAGTGTCGTTCAGTACAGAATCCTTCAAGTTAGAATATATAAAACTACCGTATTTACGCATGTATAGGCCGCACATTTTTTGCCAAAAATTCAAGAGGAAAACTGGGGTGCGGCTTATATTCGAAATATTCGAAATCACACTTCATTTAAAAAAAATATATTCATAGTTAGTTATACAGGGTGTAATACTCCTGAAATAATATTCCAAGAAAATTATTTTTTTCTATAATTTCTGTCTGAAAATTGTGCTGCGGCCTATACACGCACGCGGCCTATACATGCGTAAATATGGTATATTTCTGTTTCTTAATTCAAGTCGGCGTGAAACTTGGTTTGTCGCTATAAAGAGAAATTGTGGATATTTGAGAACAAGGTTGTGAGGAGAATTCTTTCGACCAAAGCATAAAATATAAACAAGCAAAACAAAAACAAAAATAAACTCCGTGGCATGAAGTTCGCAAGCGAAATATACCGACCGAACGCCCGCCGCTTGTCGGCGAAATTAGTGCCAACTTTTGCGGATACAGAGTGTCACGTGGTCAGCGCAACGAATTCCCACAGCCGTTAATCTCGGTTTTCTAGACCTGAGCCGCTATTTCCTAGAAATAGCTTCTCAATTATCCTCACGATGCTGAGTATGCCCCCTTCCAGACCCACTACTTCTCAGAAAATCTTGTAGCACTGGGAATCAAACCCGGAAACTCTGGATCTGTAGCCAGGAATTCTGATCACTAGACCTCAAAGGCGGTCAAGCAGAGAATACAGGTTTGAGAAAATTACTTACCGAAAGGTTTCGTAGGTTGTACTCTTCATCTGGTAGCTTCTGAATGACGAAATGAAAGGGAAGTGCCACGCTTTGGGGGAAAGGAGAAATTCATACCAAATATAATTGGAAAGCCCGAATTAAAGATTTGGAAGAAACAGGCGTAAGCGGAGAAGTAAATTCAGCGACGTGTATGGGCCACACAGGGTAATTAACAGGTATATATGATGACTCACACCAGTTGCTCTATTGCATGATAGTACGTTATAGCCCGTGATGGCTGTACGTCCGAAACCAATTTGGTACCTGTTCAAACTGCCAAGTACAAATGTTTCTAACGATGATACGTAAGAATAAGCATGATTATTTTCGGCATATCCCATCGCCTTGAATCTTGTTAAACGTAACAGTTTGGAAACTGCATCTGTTTGCAACAGGCGTAAGGGAGGAAAGATTTCTAAAGTTCTAAGCTCGTTAGAAAATGGGACTAGCACTTTCTATTGGGACCAACTGTGTGGGAACATTTCACCACTGACATTTGATGGAAACAGAAGAATTTTCCGAAATGTGATGTTTGATATAGCTGAAGACGATAGACAATATCTGAAATAAAAGTCGTGCTTACTAAGGAACTTATTCCTGAGGTCAGTTTCAGTTAAAAATATTTCTGGACAATTACTGAGTTAATATGCTTTTATGGTTGTTCCGACCACCTCTGTAGTCTGGTGGTCAGAGTTCCTGGCTACAGACCCAAAGGTCCGGGTTCGATTTCCAGCGCTCAGTGGGTCTGGAACGGGGTGCACTCAGCCTCATGAGGATATTTGAGGAGCTCTTTCAAAGAAATAGCGACTCCGTTCTAGAAGACCGAAATAAACGGCCGTGGGAATTCGTTGCGCTGACCACGCGACACATTCTAGCCGCTAAAGTTGGCACTAACTTTGCCGACAAGCAGCGGTCGCTCGGTCGGTATAGTTCGCTTATAGACTAAAACCACGGAGTTTGTTTTTTCTATAGTTGTTCCCATTAGGATTGACGGAAGAAATGCAATGAAGAACACTGAAACGTTGTGTTGGTGCTTGTGGGATCCACTTCTGAAGAGTTCAGTATGTTAACTGAGTCAGTGGCAGTCCAAGTACTAGAGATGAAACAAAGTACAACTGTATAAAGCAAAGCAGATGCAAGTGTGACAACAGGCAGGCTTAATCAGACGCGTTCCTCACATCACCGTCTAGGCAGTCCAACCTGTTCCTCTTTCCCTTACTCTTATTCAGCTGTGATTCTGATAGCCAACCATGTCATAAGGAAGAAAGCAGTCTTCTGGGATTTGACACCGTGTATATGTGGTGTTAACCGACGTTTCGGAGGAACGTATCGCCTCCATCTTCAGGGTAGAAGGAAAAATATAAGAAATCCGCAAGCGAAGAGACATTACAGTGGTCTCATAAGCCTACTTCTATCCTTAAGAAAGAGAATTAGGTGAAAATGTATGGAAATATAAACACAGATGAACAGACCGAGAGTGTGAACACCGCTAGTAAAGAGAAATTCGTAATTTGCGAGGAAACTGAGCCTCTTCATCCTGCTCAAAGCTTCAGAGTTCGTGGTATGTCACATTTTAATATTATCCTACCATATCTGTTATGTGTTTCAATCCAGTTTCCGCAACATCGCAGTGTTCTATGACGCGATGCCTGTGTGAGGAATGTGGTTGTCTACTGGTTTCAGTTTTTCGACAATACGTTTCTTTTGTACACCCCTGTCATCGAATGGTCGACCCCAGTGTACCGTCCACATTTGAAAATGAGTTTAAACGTAAATGGTTGGTCACCGTGTAATAATTACACTGCCATGCTGTTACTCACATACAAATTCAGAGATTGGTCAGTTACTCAAGCAAAAGCATTGTCGGCAGTTATAAGCTGAATGACCGACTCTAGTCGAGAACGAAACACGCATTATTTGAACCCTTGACTAAGTCATCAGATTTGTAATATGTTGTATTTTTAAACTGCGTTTCGTTCAGCGCTTGTTTACATGGCCTGAACACTGAACATGTACTGACGAACAAAATCATCACATTCTTGGCAGTCGTGGCCATGCCATATCCCAGGCGGCCCGGGTTCGATCACGTATCAGGTCATATGGGGTTTCTGGTGGAAAACGTGGCACTGCGGCGGATTTTCTCCGCAAATTTCTGTTTCGCCTGCCAATTCTTATACTTCCAGCTGCTCGACATTCATTAATCAACGTATCAGCGATGCTGTAGTCTCGATACTGTCAACATCGTTAAGTAACCAGCTTAAAAATGGAATTAGTGCCAAATGTTGATGGTGGTGGTGATAATGTTAATGTCGATTTTGATGGTGACGAATGAGATGATAATGGGATAATGCTTTCAGCGTGTCCACGGACTTAACGAAAGATGATAGATTCTAGAAGAAAAAGAATGTTTTGTTCCTCACAGCTACTGTTTCCAGGCCGGGTCTGGGCCCTGTCCACTCCATTATCCAGTTCGTATTAGGACCCTTTCTCCAGGGGCAGGCCGTACCTTTAAGCTGATTACTTGGACCATCTAGTGTCGAGGTGAAGAATTTGTGGCACATTACCTCTTGCACACATACAGCGTCATTGTATGATGCTTGAGCACAAAGACGAGTTTAAATTTTCAGTAATTTAATTCAGTTACTTTTTTAAAGTGCTGACTCAAGAGCTGCGTGAAAATTACCGAACTAGCACAGTAATATTAATAGTAGTTTTAATAATATTGTATCAAATTAATCTTATTAAAACCTTGAAATGCATCCGTTTAGTAATATTCCTTGCACATCATTGCAAAATTCTTGTCATTTGCGCAGCGTGTTTCGGCTCAAACTAGATCATCTTCAGGGTTATCTTTCGTGTATTGACATGTCTTTTAATTTACATTTATTTAAAATTTACATGTTTAGGCATTATATATATATAGAAGTTATGTAAAGAGCTGGGATTTTAAAATTTGTTATAGAATCTCAACTACTGAAGTACCATCATTTAATATAAAAATGGTATTTTACAAAAATTGTGATCCAGATATGTGATTCATAATTTTCTTAAACAAGACGAAAATCGTGGAGGATTATTTAAGCTGAGTGAAGCATGTAAGGACACCCATAAAAATGTTGCATGATACTGTCACGTGTGTGAATGTGACTATAGATGGGGTTTGGATTAATGATCGGATTTATTGCACTTTTTGATACAGCGAGTGGTTACACTATAACACACACTGGTGTACACAGCCACGTCTTCACTAGCCGTTGCTCGGTAGCGGCTTCCAACGGCTGACTTTTCCTTCCTCTGATTTCCCGAACTATCCCCATCTTCACACAGTAACAGCTCACAACGACCGAACCTCAGCAGCCCTCTAAATAACTCACTGACTAACTCACTGTTCTACTTATAATATATATGTACGGACCGCGCAGAAGACACCGTTCCATTGTTTATGTGCAATTGTTGCAGTGGATATATGCTTGTTTTCCAAGCTGTTTCTTAGCAACGGCTGTTTATAGATGCTTCTTTCGCGGTCATTGCCTAGCAACGAGTCTACATGCCACAATATGTTAATAACGCTATTGAAGGGTCACATTTGACCTTCGTAAATACATCTGGTTCTGGAATAAAATGGCTGGACGTCAAATTTATTATAACGAAATGTGAGTTTAGAATCTGCTCGCTAATGTCGCGTATCTTAACTCTATGGTGGTAATCGATTAGCTTGCTTGTAATAGGTACAGCACTTATTACAACTACTGTAGAAAAGTAAACAGATTTTAAATGTTTACAGTATACCATTAATATTATTACAATTATTTATACTATTAATTTTCATCATTATCACAATTATATGTAGAACAAAGATACAGTTTCCCTCCCATCTATTTATATGCCAATCGTGAAAACATTCGGGTAGTCTTGGAAATAAAACTGGTTGCATTTTAAATCTCAGCCACTGGATTGAAGTGAATAGTCAGATTCAGGCTCCAGCCCCTTTACACGGGGAAATATCTCCTACTTAGGAGACTAGATCATGCCTTTATCCTTAATAATTAATTAGAGCGGGACAAGTTGCAAGCAATGGAGGGACGTGCAATGCGCACATTTCATTTGTGTGTGTGTGTGTGTGTAGGGGGGGGAGATTACTAGGAAAATATAAGCTTGAGTGAGAAGATAATATTAAAATGTGCCTCGAATAAAGAGAATGTGAGGATTTGGAATGAATTCAACTGGCTCTGCACAGAGTTCAGGGGCGGAAATATGAAAAGGGTAATGAACCTTCGGGTTCCACAGTGAGAAATTTCTTGAACATGAGAATTTTCTGTTTCTTCAAGAACAGCTGCTTGTATTTTTATGTAACTATTATTGTAGAAGAAAATGTATAGGCCATACAAGAATATATGGGACTGCCATTGCATAGTTGCTCGATAGACTGTCTTTCTTCTGTGCGAAAGTAGGAGACTATATAGACGGGGGTAAATCTACTGTTTTGGAACAGGGCGGGAGCAACAGTATTGATGGCAAGGCAAGGAATGAAAGATGGACATAAATCTAAGGAAAGAGACAGATGAAATAAGACGCTAGGGGTGAATAGGAATACAGGGAGAGAAGGGAAGTAGGTGGAATAAGGCAGAGAAAACCGGGAGGTCGAGATCGAGTGGTTTAACTTCTTTATCCACCACAAACCTCTTGAGAATGTCTCTAGCATCGGTCGCAGCCTGAGGATTTATCTTTTGTATGTATATATGTATACAGTGAAGATGTAAGAGTTTTGGTAAAATCTAACCCCCTTCAGCGAACAAGAGACAGAACGAGAGAGAGGGATGAGTCTTGAGTTGGACACATCAGAAGAAAATGTTTTTCTTGTAGCTTCTTCTGCAGCTCCTGGAGGCACTCCATAAGATTTATCTAGATCAGCGTCTATGGTCCACTAAGGTTAACCCATTCCGTACTGCTTTAACCTACTTTCTTTACCTTATATGAGCATATGTTCCTCTAGTACTATAATGTCGGCTTGTGCAGTACTATAGACTCTAGTAACTTTTGAATCAGATGCCGGAATTTCATTAATATTAGTAAGAACATCCAATCGAGTACTCTAACTTCGCAGTTTTTAATTTCTTGCTATCAATAACACCAACCTGACAACCTGCGAACTCCTGAGGTGGAGCGATTCCAGTGCTACTTAATAATGAAGTATATTTTGGCTATGTATCTACAAGAGAGTGTTCAATATTTGTTGAATTATATTCTTTTCTTTGCATGTAGAACAAAGCATAATGGCTGTGCGCATTCTGTATTTAGTTCTCGGTCTGGCGGCGAATCCTTAGGGCTACACACCAGAAAGTTTGTAAGGAGATAGATTATAAATATAACTCCAATTGTTGCTTCAGATTCTATTTCTATGATAATGGGTCGGTGATGACGAATTTAGAAGTTTTGTATAAATGGATCGCTATGTAATAAAATGATCTATTTATAATTCTTGCTAATCCCATCTTGTGTTTGGATTGTTCTGAGGGCAAACAGTAAAAAGGTAAAAAAAAAAGTAAAGCTATCTCTCTAACACGCCGTGAAGGCCCATAGGGTTCTGAGACGTCGAGGCTTCCACATTTTATAGGTAATCGACTCACAGATGGCAGTGAGGTATATTTTGTAAACTCCGTGGCTTTAGTCCGCAAGCGAACTATACCGATCGAGCGACCGCCGCTTGTCGGCGAAGTTAGTGTCAGTTTTAGAGGATAGAGGGTGTCACGTGGTCATCGCAACGAAACCCCACGGCCGTTAATTTCGGGTTTCTAGACCGGAGCCGCTATTTCCTTGAAATAGCTCCTCAGTTATCCTGACGAGGCTGTGTGGACCTTGTTCCAGACACACTACTGCTCAGAAAATCTGAACCCGGGGCCTCTGGATCTGTAAGAGGAACTCTGACCACTAGGCCACAGAGGCAGTTAGGTATAGTTTGTAGCATGCATATATTCACATACGACATATCGAGTTACGGTAAGTCATGAAACACTACTGCTCAGAAAATCTGAAACCGGGGCCTCTGGATCTGTAAGAGGAACTCTGACCACTAGGCCACAGAGGCAGTTAGGTATAGTTTGTAGCATGCATATATTCACATACGACATATCGAGTTACGGTAAGTCATGAATTATTATTTTTCAGAAAGTTTTCCTTCGGTTTAGTTGTTGTTACTTTCCGTTTCTATATACAGATAATATTTAGAGAAAATTTGTTTTATTTTTAATTTTCTGTCAGAATAATAGTCATCATTATTTTGTTTCGAACGTTACTGTTGTTGCTTCCACCTTACAAATTCATACAACTGTCTTATTTATGTTTCTAATGACACCAGAATTAGAAGTTGCCAAGTTGAGAAGCTCTTAAGTTACATCCTGACCAAAGCCAGTTTCACTAAATTAGGTCAGTTTTGTTTAAGGTTGGATCAATGGAGGGGCGGACAGACGAAGACGCACGCATCTGAAGAATAAGGTTCCAAGGAAGGAACGGAATTTATTTTGAAACCTAGCTAATTAACTAGAAAGTTTCGTTACCGTGCTCTGAAGAGCTTGCTACTAAACCCTATCCTGGGCCAGTTGAATTTAATCCACTTCGTCACACTTTATTTCTTTATGATCTGCTTTAATATCATCGCCCCATTTACTCAGAAATTAAAGCACAATAGACCACTGTTGGTCACGGTGCAAGGGCCGAGAACGCTCACCCCTCATACATACTCAGAAATTACACGAGCATTCCCATTTCTCAACTATTGCAACTAAAATCCTTTACACATTTGCTATTATCCCAATGCATGCTACGTCTTCTACCCATCTGATCCTCCTTCATTTCGCCATTTTAAATATTATTTGGTGTGAAGTATAATTTATTGTATTCGTCGCTGCGTAATTTTCTCTGGGAAAATACTTGGATCTCACGAAATAAAGTTTTCAAAGGAAAAAAGTTGATAGCTTTGCTAGCATTCAGTAAGGTTTTGTGCATGCAAGTATATCGATGATGTCATATTGTTGAAGAGAAATGTAGCCACATATGTCAGGGATTGCACGTACAGGAATTGCGTTTCATGGGCGCTTTTAAGTCAATAGATAAAACATTCTTAGTGTGAGCATTTGTTCGCTTGTTCGATCGGTGTTAGCTTCAACACATTGGAGGAAGACAGAGGATAGAGTGAACAATTAATCGACTGTCATTATTGTCTTGAAAGCAAACTAAAAGAAGCGAGTCGAGGCGAGACAACACTGTCGATGTATCAAAGTCTGGCACACACATTATAGAGAACATAGGAAATGGTACAAGCATTTGTATTTTGTTGGGGCGGGAAAGGAAACATGCCAATGCTCTATTTCTTAACCTGTGGGCCGTACGTCCATAGTAGGACGCGTGAGGCAGAAAATAGTTTGGACAAAAATCAATTTAATGTGCACCTTATTCTTTTTGTATTAGGTCTGCATATTATTTGGTGTAATTTTTACTCTTTTCTGTTGTGCTTCAGAATTGAAATGCAGAATATTAAAGGAAATATTTTAAAGTTGATAACTATGTTTCCGTACGTACGTAATTCAATTCAATTCAATTCGTATTTATTTACGTGCAAAGTTAACAACACAGAGGCCAATAACAAAGTTGGCACGAGTACATAGAAATACAGATATAACTAAAAGACAAAATACAAATAAGACAGTCTATATAATGGCATTAAATTAATAATAATTCCAAGAAAAATTAAATTTAGCCTTAACAGGTGAGAAAATAAAATAAGTACATTTCGAATGGTTATTCCATTATGTGGTGAGAAAGGACAATACACATACACACATAGAAGTTAATAATATTAATAACCCAATTAATTCTTATTTATTCGTGTGGCAGCTCAACATCCTAATTCAATTCAATTCAATTCATGTTTATTTACGTACAACTTAACAGCACAGAGGCCAATTAAAAGGTTAGCATGAGAACATAGAATTGCATAATAATAATAATTAAAAAACAAATACAAAATTTGAGAGTCTACATAATGGCAATAGATTAATAATAATGCCAAGAAAAATTAAAGTTAACGTTAACAGGCGAGAACAATCAAATAAGACCACATACACACAAGTATGAGTAATATTAAGAGTAGCGTTAAGAAATATTATTAACAATGTTAGGTTCAGTGTCATTGCCAGAAACTGTTCCGATTGCAAATATGTCGAGATCTTTACCCACCGCTTTGGCAGCATAGGCGCACCGAGCAGAAGGACAGTGTTTATTAGAGGGACGGGCACCAAACAATGAGAAGTCCCTAAGATTGCTGGGAGGAACGCGAAGGCTAATATTTTCCAAGAGAGAAGCGCAGGATTTAAGACCACGAAAGACCTGAACAAGAAAAAGTGCATCAAGGTGATGTCTCCGTTTATGTAAAGATTGCTGACTTAATTTCTCTAAAGCATCAGTATAATTATATGAAATATGAAGGAAAAAACGATAAAAGCGGACGGACTCAAACTTCTGCTGCATGTGCTCAAGCTTATTGGCATCAGTTGAGGTGATGGAGTTCCAAACTACTGAGACATATTCCAACTTGGACCTGACTAAAGTAATATATAGTACATACAGACTCTCCAGGGAGGAAAACCTGTAGGTAATGGAGCGAATAAGGCCTAAAAGCTTTATGCATTCAGAAAATATGCAATTAACATGTGTGTGAAAATGTAACTTTGAATCAAAGAAAACACCCAGGTCCTTAATACTGCTGGTGCGTGTAATGATAGCATGACAAAGCTGATACTCATAGCTCAGAAAATTTGTTTTCTGGTGTATGATACAACACACGTTTTAGCAATATTAAGTTTCATGGAGGTAGCAGTGCACCAGTCACTTACGGGATTAATGTCAGATAGAAGTAAGAGGCAATCGTGTGGAGATGTTAGTAATTATAATAATACAATTAATAATAACAGTGTGAAATATGTTTCAGCAGCAGAGTTTTAAGTCCAAAGACGTCTACGTCCTTACAAACAACATTAGCAGATAAAGTTTATCATTACTTTCTGTGTTTAGTCTCATGCTGTGTCGCAGATAAAAATTCATTGCTGACGAAGCTGATTATGAATGGAGATAACAATGGGTACAGCATAAGTTATTTCGTTTTCTAATTCCTTAAGTACATATTATGTCGAAAATTGTTTAATAGAAAATCTGCATATTCTCATAATGTTTGTGTCTTATATCATTCATTTCAAACGCTAAGTTCTTTATGAGAAATTTGTCTGATTTGACTTTGCTAAGAAGTATAAAATTAATTGCACCGATGTAGGTCTAAATGAAATTCCAGCAACGTCTTTTGGAGTAGATCTCCTAGATTTAATCTAAATCTATCATTCGAAATGACAGGCCGAAAGGAAGATAGATATTACTTCATTTTTATAGTGAACTTCCTATTAAGTACTATGGAATCTGAGTCTGTTAGTCGAGAACCTAGACACAATCTGAAACATAGAAGAGACGTATACACATCGAGACGTAGTTTTTGGTGAGCCAGTATGACAGGTGAAAACGTCAATCTATTGGACGGTCGTTGGAGTTAATCGGAGGAGACATCCTTTCAAATAAGAATACTACCTAGGATAATTTGATAAAAGTGGACCTATTAAGCAAAACACCCAACACCATAATTTGACATGCAACAAATGCAGAGTCAGTGGTGATAAGTGTTGGCGATACATACATACACTCATCCGGACATGGAACAAGGACGCACGTGACAAACATGGAGAAAAGTGGAAAAGTAACTCAAGTAACACACATGATATGAATGCAGGAAATGACAGCAGAGGTACTGGAAATTGGCTTGTTTCGTGGACCCTCGTTCTTCCTCACTTACTTTCAGTCTATTGGTTAGCATTTCTGTTTGATATTATAATTTTCTTTCTTCGAAACCTGGCCCGGAAAATGGATATCGTGACCGAGGGTATTCATGGGGTTCCTTAGTCTCTCCATACAAATTTCTGAGCACTAACTCAAATAGGCTACTGACTCTTCCTTCCACACATATTTCATAATTCGCGATTCACACACACTATCTTTGCACTTAATCTAGACACTCTATAAAGCACTGTTAACCAAAAATCGAGCATTAATTTTAGGGGGTTTTCTCTTGTGAAAAAACCGCGAATAGGCATGGCCCAAGCGATGTTCGTAACTGCAGTCCCAAAGAGTGCTCCACGAAAAGGAGAAGCGATATGGAGCATTATGACACTCTTGCATTGTGTTTTCGAGATTGCGTGGCAATAAATAAATAGCGATGCGATGCTGAACTCATGTTGACTGTTGGATGCTGGTCCCTGATCACATGACACGCTACATGAGAAGAAGATGCATTATGGCTTTTTATTGTACAATCTTGTTACTCTCTCTCTCTCTCTCAGTCCTTCCCTTTAGCACCCCCTTGTCACCATTACAATCCTTTTTTGATGGTATAAAAGAAAACTTAAAATAACAAAGAATTTTTTCTTCAGTTTACCTCGCCTCATTTGTCTGCCGCATGGACTAAGAAAAGCTCTCAATCTTTCCTGATATGAAACTACATAGCGAAGTATTTGTAGCATTCTGGGAGATATTTATGCAAGACAGATAAGAGGAAATATATGGATAGCCTCAATAAAATATGCACATCTGCCTGGCCATATCTGAACATCAGAGCAGAACGATTACTGAATAATTTAAACTCAGAGACTAAAATTCGTCGCTGCGAGTCATATTTAATCCACAGGCTTTCGTGCACCGCACTTTTCGAAGTGGTTGAAAAAATCTGCATTTCGGAAGATCTAGCTGTTTCATTCTTCATAATCCAGCTACCGGGAAACAGAAGAACTACACAACAATTGTTCTCGAAACATCCATAATATTAACCGCTCAACTTTTTTATCCTGTACTGTGAGTAAATTTGAATGTAGGAAACTATAATTTTGCCTACGGTTCAGTATGGTTGTGAAACTTGGGCTCTGACATTAAGGGAGGAACATAGACTGAGGGTGTTTGAGAACAGGGTGTTGAGGAGAATATTTGGACCGAAGAGAGATGCAGTGACAGGAGGGTGGAGAAAACTGCATAATGAGGAGCTTCATAACTTGTACTCTTCTCTAAGTATAATTAGAATGATAAAGTCTAGGAGGATGAGGTGAGCAGGGCATGTAACACGAATGGGGGAGACGAGGAATGCGTATAGGATATTGGTGGGAAAGCCAGAGGAAAGAGACCACTGGGAAGACCAGGTTTAGGTGGACGAACAATAATAAAATTGATCTTAGAGACATAGAATGGGATGATATTGTCGAGGTAGAATGTCTAGCATTTGTGTCTTTATTCGTGAGGTCCTGGCTTCAGATCATAGTCCCAAAACCTGCGAAGTTAATTGTTATTATTTTCCTCAGCCCCTCAGACATATGCGCAATGTTGCCCCAAATTTGGATATATCTGTTTGCTTCTAATTATTTTCAAATCGTTTCTCATTCAATACTGCTAGGTCTAATTTTCTGATAGCGTGTTTAAATAAACTACAAATAAAAACTTTACAGTCTGTAAGTAATATATATTTTTTACAGATAGTTTTAAAATGCACTCTTCCACAGTATTAAAAGTTTTGTAACAAATACAGAAATTATTAAAGAAGGTTCTTGTTCGGACAGTACGAATCAGCGCAGAATCAAAAGGAACCCAGTACAGAAATTTAATAATAAAATGGCCGCGCCATAGCTCAAGCGGTTAGACGCTGGCTTTCCACCGCGGAGGACCGGGTTCGATCCCGAGTCTGGTCAAGTGGGATTTGTGGTGGACAAAGTGGCGCTGGGGCAGGTTTTCTCCGAGTACTTCGGTTTCCCCTGCCAATCTTCATTCCACCAGTTGCTCCACAATCACCCTCGCCCCTCATCTGGGGCTGGTACAATAGGCCAGAAGTGGCCGCAGTACAAGGGAGTTAGTCCCACCCCACTAGTAATAAAAAAATAATAATAATAATACAACACCTGCTTCCGGGACCTTATTAACTAATGAAACTTCTTTGTAATGTAATGGAAATACCATTCTATACGATTGTAAAGTTGGTAGACATGTTCAGTCCAATCGTTCGATATATCTGGAATGATCTCAGTGTTAGGTGGTGAGGTTGAGGGGAGCTTTAAGATCGACGAAAGCCTCAAAGACACATTCGGGGTTATAGGTTTTAGTATTGCTACTAGTGTTACAGGAAAATGGGGACTGAAAAGAGAATGGGATCCCCAATGCACCCCCACCCACTGTTCCAATCTACTAGTCCCGTTCACCAGCAATATAGAGAAATGGCGTATTGGAGAACGCACGGTTTGGCTACGATCGTTCGGTTAGGACAGTCTTGTTCTTAGATACTGTATAACTGAGTTGTAAATCGGAACCCGGCTCGTAGCTAAGAATGTTTCCTGGACTGGATTTGGATTCGAACTGATTTTACTTTAACTTAATTGAACACAATTCCTCATGCCATTAAATTCCAATCTAATGGCATTAGAACGGGGGGGCCAAAGATTGTCTTTAAACCTTTAAAGCGCAATGGTTACTATGCTCACACCTGCTTTACCATACTGAAATTCTGCGTTCTGTCTACAGAGTGCATTTCTGTGTTTCGTGTAGTTCTCACAATAAACAGCGTTATTAGCCCTGATCAATGTTATCAGGTTGATTTTTGTAGCGGAGAAGCAATATGTTTTTCTAGGTACGTATTGAATTTTTATATATTTTTTATATGAAATTTTGTCTTGAAGTGTTAATTTCACCTTTAATAATCATCCTTCACTTTTATTCAACTTCTGCAGTTTTACCTTCTAATTGAATTGTTTATGCCGGTAATGCTAAAACACTATTTGTACATAGAAAAATATTAACATGAAAAATAAAATTGGAAAGTGATTTGAGATAATTATCGATGACGACACTTGTAGGGTCACAGCTAAATTTCTATAAATTTGGGCCCACTTATCATTATGTTCCTTACAGTGTGTATATTCTGACGCTCTTACGATAGTTGGAAAAAATTATAAGCAATTGCCCGTAGCCGATAATGCTTATGCAGAAGTACAGATCCGGTACCATGACAATGAGTTTACATTCGTTGCTGTATTCGAAGCCTCTCGTTCAATTAGAATAATTTGTGCAGTTATAGCTGCCACAATTATGGTACAATAAACGATTAATAATAATAATAATTCGATTCAATTCATGTTTGTTTACTTGTAAACTTAACAGCACAGTGGCCAGTTGCAAAGTTAGTACGAGTAAACAGAAATACACAAAATAATTAAAGTGCAAAATACAAAATATGACAGTCTATATAATAGCATTAAATCAGTAACAATTCCAAGAAAAATTGAACTTAGCTTTAACAAGCGAGAAAAATAAAATAAGTACATTTTCAATATTTATGTCATTTGTGGCGAGAAAGAACAATACATGTACATACACGCGTAGAAGTTAATAATAATAACTCAATTAATAATTGTAATAATGACTCCATCAACATAAATCAAACCTACCATCGAGAAGTGAGAAAATTAAAATATATACTTTTTTTTTATTGCTAGTGGGGTGGGACTAAGTACCTTGTACTGTGGCCACTTCTGGCCTATTGTTCAAACCCCAGATGATAGGTGAGGGTGATTGTGGAGCAATTGGTGGAATGAAGATTGGCATGGGGAAACCGAAGTGCTTGGAGAAAACCTGCCCCAGAGCCACTTTGTCCACCACAAATCCCACTTTACCAGACCCGGGATCGAACCCGGCCCGCCGTGGTGGGAAGCCAGCGACTAACCGCTTGAGCTATGGCGCGGCCAATATGTACAATTAGTATTTTTGTTTGGAATATTCATGGCAACAATAGAATATAAAACAATTCTAGTTTTAATGGATCAATGTATAAATATATTAATATGTATATTCTAAATTTTATTTATTTACGTACTAAATATGACTGAGAGAAACGGCCCCGACTGCAAATGTGTATGTCAGATCTTTACCCACCGCGGTGGCAGCGCAGGCGCACCGAGCAGGACAGTGTTTATTAGAGGGACAAACACCAAACAATAAGAAGCCCCTAAGGGCCCCCATACACGCACAGTTTGGTCTCCAGTTCGGCCTGCACAGTTGAAGACTGAAAGGCAAAACTGACGTGTGTGGTGCGGCCGGCCAATCGTTTGGATTGTTGGCCTGTGGGAAACCCGTCAGTCCGTCAGTTCTGCCTGCAGGACCGTAGCACGTGACGTGTGTGACTCAACATTATAGGCTGGAAGACCGTGATCGTGTCATGAAGCCTGCCGCTTTATCTGCGCGTGTATGGGGAGGAAAGGGAGGGAGTAAACTGTCACAGTTTTGCCTGTAAGGTCGTTCGGAAGCCCACACTGTGTGAGAATGAGGGGCCTAAGTTTACTGGGAGGAATACTAAGGCTAAGGTTTTATGATGATGATGATGATGATGATGATGATAATGATGATAATAATAATAATAATAATAATAATAACAACAACAAAAACAATAATAACAACAACAACAATAATAACAACAATAATAATAACTTATCCGTCATAAGTTGTTACTTCGGAGCTGAAATTCAACAAAGGTCGGTATTTCAAGCGGTAACATGCTTAAGCCGTGTTATGGTGGGATATATCTTAAACCGAAGTTTCCGCTTAGTTCTCCTGGTTCCTGGCGAGGACTTGTTTATCTTGAAACGGACCACGTCACCAAATATTCCGTGCACAATCATCATATTCTTCAATAAGCAGTCTCTATAGTTTACAGGCGCTAACGTCTCCGAATTCACTAATTGGAGGTGATCCTAAGTCAGTTCCACTCTCCTCAGAACCTGTTTCTCTGTCCGACATCTTGGTCTTTCTCTCATAACCTTCCCCGAGCTTAAAGTGGTCGCTTTCAAAGAAGTTCTAAGCTGCATCCCCAGGTCATCGTAGTCTTCTGCATTTTACTGTCCTAACAGTACTAAGTGATGAAGTCCCTCGTTATGTAATGTCTTAAATTGTTGATTTACTTCATTCTTCTTGTTTTCGAATATGTTCCTGATTTCTTTGTTTTTAAACACATGTAACGTATACTTTGTCCCCATATGAAGGATCTAGCAAGACTGGAGTTTTAGAAATCCTGATCATTATCGTCTTGAAACGTAGCCGGGGTAAGAGTTTTCGGACTGAATAATATCAAGGAATTCCAGAAATTCTTATTCTTTTCTCGTGAACTTCATTTATATCCAATGGAATTTTCTCTGGATTACTGAAATTTGGAAATATTCTCCTTTGGGTTCTCATACGAGCTTGCTACAATTCCGTGAAGGGTTCATGTTTGTTTGGCTGAAGACTTCCCAAATTCGGTGGTAAGTCCTCAATACCTGCACAGAAGCAATAACCAGGACATTTACTGCCGTGTAGGAGTAGTTGTATCAGGGCACTGGGGCGAGAAAATGGCTCAACGACTCTGCGACATGCAATTAGCTGACCGCACCCCGTTCCCTCAATTTCTCCTTCTAACATATCCCTCCTCTTTCAATCCAATATCTTCCTCCCCTATTCCGGTACCCTTTTCTAGAAAATATAGGTGTCCTTCAACGTAAAGTTAAGGTGTATGTTGGTAAAGTTTTCCATCAGTCTGTCTTCCTTTTGTGCTAAAACACAGCCTTAGGGTAGCCAGAGTAACGCGGTCGGTATGGCGACTGGCTATGGACTGGACGACCAAGGGGTTAGAGTTCGAGTCCCGGTGGGGGCAGGA
The DNA here is from genome assembly GCF_002891405.2 of Cryptotermes secundus. Taxonomy (NCBI): domain Eukaryota; kingdom Metazoa; phylum Arthropoda; class Insecta; order Blattodea; family Kalotermitidae; genus Cryptotermes; species Cryptotermes secundus. The sequence continues at coordinate 443,578 of NW_019744106.1, forward strand.
ATTTTCATTTCTCCATGTCGTTCTGACTGAATCTGGGGCCCACCCAGCCTCCTATCCAATGGACACCGGGGATTGTTTCCCCGGGAGTAAAGCGGCCGGAACACGAAACTGACCACTCACCTCCAACTAGTGCCGAGGTCAAAAAACGTGGATCTATATATCCACTCCCCCATACGCCTTCATAGAGTAGTGTTTAATTAGTTAAGCAAAAGGAAAGCTTTACCTTACACAGCCCTAGTTACTTGTCAGAACAAGAGAAACCTTTCCAATGTTCCTTTTTATGCCAGATGCAGTTTCGATGAGTTAGTTGTTTCAAGTGTAATCTTTAGCATGACAAGAAATGAAATTATTTCTTTGTTCAAGACTCCATCACATACAGACATTTGTGATAAAGGCTTCTTAGAGTAATTAATAATTTCTTGTAAACTTAAAATATACGGTATGGAAACGACTAAGATCGCCATATATGACGTCACGTAAATTGACCTATAAAATGGTCTGTTTCAGCTTGATATCTCACGTCTTTTAAAAATCATTTAAGTGAATGTATCAAGTGTACTTTATCATAGTTCATCACGTGCCTTCTGGATTTCTATTCTTCATCTGGTAGGGACACGTTTTATTTGTTAATACTGTCACATGAAATGATTATAGACAGCGTTTGGATTGGTAATCGGATTTATTGGACCCTAAAAATTCGTAATTATTAGTGCTGCAGCTCTATCGCTAATTCACGCGCTCTACAGTTCACTAGAACACGCATTCAGCCTTCTTAGGCTGCTGTCTTCCTCAGTTGCCTGGTATCGGCTTTCAGTGACTTATCTTCCTCAGTTAACGTTCTTGCTGACCGGCCCCTGTCTCACAGATAATTCGGCCTTTCTGCGCAACGACTTAAAATAATGGGGCTCCTCCGCCGGCCGCTTCTCCAAGAGGGGTGACCGTCTACGACACACTCCGAGGGGTCTGTCTCCCAAATGCTAACTGCGGGCTCACTACTCTATCAAGGCCCTTGACCTCTCTGGACTGACTGGCTTCGGTCGGTGGGTTAAATTGCTGCTGGTCTTCGCCAGCACAGTTATTTCTGGCGCCAGTCTCCTCGAGATTCATGACCAAGATCTTTTTTTTCTCTACGAGATATGAACGTGTTTCGATATTTGGCCCCCCTTTCGACGAAGCCTAGGTCGGTCTTCTATATAGACGCTACGTTTGTTGTACCGTAGTTTCGGCACGAGTACATCCGCGCTGTCATCGTGTCCAGGTCACTATGAACTCTGTGAATCCTTAGTCATTGCTTTATACTAAGTAACATTTGTACAAATTTTACAGAGATTTCCTCCCAGTAATAGCTTGTGCAGCAAGTTATATCTTAACTTTCCCCCCCCCCACTTGGCACTACAACCTCAGTGGGCCTAGGCCTACCTCCATGAACTCCGTTCACTTCAGTTTTTCTAGATCTTGCACATTCGGTAGGACTCCCTGGGCGGGTGATCAGCTCGTCGCAAGGCCTCTACCTGTACAGATACACAGAAAAACGCACACACACAAACTAAACATCCATGCCCTGAGTGGGATTCGAACCCACGGTCCAGGTTTCCAAGCGAGCGAAGACAGTACATGCCTTAGACCGCTCATGTCTTAACTTACGAGTACATAAACACTCTGAAACTGCTGTTAATCAGCTGAACGACCGTAGGTCTGACCGCCGCCAACTTTAAGTCCCTTACACTTCTTATTAGGCCGCGCCATAGCTTAAGCGGTTAGTCGCTGGCTTCCCACCGCGGCGGCCCGGGTTCGATCCCGGGTCTGGTCAAGTGGGATTTGTGGTGGACAAAGTGGCGCTGGGGCAGGTTTTTCCCGAGTACTTCGGTTTCCACTGCCAATCTTCATTCCACCAATTGCTCAACAATCACCCTCACCTATCATCTGGGGCTGGTACAATAGGCCAGAAGTGGCCGCAGTACAAGGGACTTAGTCCCACCCCATTAGCAATAAAAAAATTATTACACTTCTCATTCCTGGCTTCTTGTCCAGTATTACGTATATTTAGATTTATATGGTCTAGGATTAATTCTGCTTCTGCCGTGAATAATTTAGTTATGCAGTCAAACATATATAGTATTTTGAAAGCCACGTGCAGTTCACGGACTGGTGTGCCCCTGTCAAGATTTGCAGTAACACGGAGTACTTTGTTCTGCAGGCGCTGCAGTTTCAAGAGGTGAGCGTCCGCCACATAATCCCAGGTGGGGCATTCATAAGTATAACTGACATAACCAGAACTTTGTAAAGCTTAAGTTTGATATTTGTATTTAAGCGCCCACTTTTCAGTAGAGAATAGCTCCTTATGTACTTGCGCAAGGCCTTGGCTGCAGTCCTTACGATATGGTGTCTCCATGTCATCCTCCTGTCGAATGTGACACCAAGATACGTCACATTATTTACAAAGGGAATTATAGCCTGCCATTCCCCTTAGGAAGAGAATACATTTTGCAGTACGTCTTTTTGTACAGTACAGCATAAGGAAGGGGCGTCTTTTTGAGACATATTCTTCTGCCGTTCGTTTGTACACGTAGCTGACTGTATAGGGTTTCTCAAGATCTGTTATTCAGTCTCTTACAAGTTCTGTAGGGTCCCGTGAATGAAGGATTGACCCGTCGCAAAACTTCTACGTAGGCAAGGCAACACTGTGAGGATATAACAATAGTATGGCCTGCGTCCAAATTACAATTCTCACCCAGTCTCTAGTATCTAACTATTTAACTAATTAGCCAATTGTTGCAACGTTATGCTTGAAAGTCGATGGTCTGTCTTTTTGTCAAAAAATTCACCTCCTTCTTTGGAAACGGTGTATCTTCCACTGTATTCACAGAGGCTCATCATTGTATCCCCTCTCGATTCACTTAGTCCGGCCAAAATCGTCGTACCATATTGTGACGATTTAGGGCTATTCCGTGACTTATATAACGGGGTTTGGGTTGGATGATTGGATTTATTGACAGCTTATACACACAACTCGGAACTACAGGCAATTATAGCGCTACCGCTATGTCCATAAACTTTACAGTTCACCGGTACATATGCACTAGGGTTCTCTGTCTTCACAAGTCTTATCCTTGCAACGGGTTTATAACAGTCTCACTGTCACTTCAAATCATACATGGAGTCTTCTTTTCATATTCGAATTCGTTTCGTGCTTTTATTTTGCAGCTGTCAATTCCGAAGACTCAACTCAGTTCAATTCCTCTGTTCCAAAGCTCATATCCCGGCAGGCTGGCTTTCCGAAACTCGACTCTTCACTTTACTTCATGATTTTGAACACGTCTTTTAACCACTTTGCACGGACAACGTAGAAAACATAGCTTCTATTGTTAAGGAGGCGAGGTTACTGATCCGTTGCCCAACAATTGTTCTCCTATTGTTGGGCGACGGGAATGTATTTACCGAGTCGTTGCCTAGCAATGGGTATACAAGTCGCAATATTTTATGAGATAATTGTAACCTGATATCTTCGATATTCATCTGATTTTTTTTTGCTATATTTGTAAATGCATTCGTGTCTACATATCTCGTGCTAATCATCATCCTTTGTTTGTTCACCCTAACACATGAACACAAATTATGAAGTTCGTTTTTTCCGGTTGCCTCCACCGTACGGTAATTTCCTCTCCTTTAATAACATATATCCCCATCGACAATTTCCTCCCAAAGATCTTCATTCCACCTTCAACAAATCTGCACTCAGGTGTTAAGTAGTACACTTCTCTTTCCTTCCTACTTTCTGCAACTGTTTTGAACTAACTGCCTTGTAATACTAGATACTTTCGAAATATTTTGCGATCAAATCTTGCCAATCTCGTATTTATCTCTCCTTTGTGTGTAATACATGAGTGATGTGTGAGGGATGAAAGTGAAAACATCAATAGATACTAAATAAGCTGGAGCGTATAATAGCAATGTTGCTGGAAGATGCTGGGAATTCAATAAGACTGTCTTAATGAGAGTAATGAGTAGGAGACACTAATGAAAGGTCAGTCATCCCTCGAAACCCGTTATTTTCATTCTGCATTTTTTTTGGCTTTCCAGCATTACACCGTCAAAATGTGGCTTAATAAACATCCTGTACATTTTTTCCGGAATGCAAACTGAAACATAAATAATGTCAAGATAATAATAAACATAGGTATATATCTTTGCGAGCCGGTCACGGTAGCCGAGCGGTCTAAGGCATGTACTGTGTTCGTTCGCTTGGAATCCGGGATCGTGGGTTCGAATCCCGCTCAGGGCATGGATGTTTAGTTTGTGTGTGCGTTTTTCTGTGTTTGTGTACGGGTAGAGGCCTTGCGACGAGCTGATCACCCGCCCAAGGAGTCCTATCGTATGTCTAAGATCTAGGTAAACCAAGGCGGAGAGTTTCATGGAGGTAGGCCTAGGCCCAAATGAGGGCTATAGCACCAATAAAAAAAAATATATATCTTTGCGGGGGCTGTAGAACCATTTATATTATTAATAAATTAAAGACTGGGTAACAACTTAATTACAATTAAAACTATTTGGATAATTAACAATTAATTTTTTTCTACACCTAATATACTACGTAAATTAAAACTAAGTCACTTCCTCTAAATTTCTCCCCAGTGGGCCTAGGCCTACCTCCATGAACTTCTCCATTCACTTCGGTTTTTCTAGATCTTACACATTCGGTAGGACTCTTTGGGCGGGTGATCAGCTCGTCGCAAGGCCTCTCCCTGTACACAAACGCAGAAAAACGCACTCACACAAACTAAACATCGATGCCCTGCGTGGGATTCGGACCCACGATCCCGGTTTCCAAGCGAGCGAAGACATTATATGCCTTAGACTGCTCGGCTACCGTGACCGGCCTTCCACTGAATTACTTAGTACTTTAACATATAATTAGTTCGAACGGTTTCTTCCGTTCGAGTCGTCTATGACTGTAGAACCAGTGGAAAAAAAAAAGAAATATCGAGCACAAGTTACGCAGCAGACACCATGCAATTGGATCGAATCAAACATAAAAGTAGCCCAGAATTACTGGGTTTTTGGACTTTGTCCATCGTCCGACATTCGAAAACACTAGAGATTACAATGTTTCGAAAACTGGGTCTGCTTCTGTCCTCAGGTAAGAGTGGAGACACCTACTCTGTTTGCTCCCTTAGAACAAGTTAATCTCGGTAATTAATGTTATCTCTTTTTAAGGGACCCAATAGAATAGGTATCTCTCTCTCACCTGAGGACGAACACAGTTCCCGTTCCCGAAACGTTGTTTTCTACAGTGTGTCCATAAAGTCCTGTCGAGATTTTGAAAACTTGTGGTTCGCAAACAAATTGCCCTAGCCACATGCGGTTTGCGGCAGATCACAGTGAAACTCTGGAAGCTTTTACTGACCTCAGTAGACCTCGATGTGGGCTCCCTTGGTAGCACGGAGAACGTCCAGACGATATTCGATCCCTCGTCATGTTCTGTGGAGCATATCCGCTGGAATAGCCGATCGCATTCTGATATGGGTCTTCAGGTCATCAAGTCCGTTAACTGGTGTTCGGAACACACTGCTCTTAACATAACCCTACAGGAAAAAATCCGCCTTCCTAGACAGGACATTTCCAGGAAGATGGATCGGCAGAGACGGTCCAATGCCTTGGCCTCCACGTTCACCAGATATAACACCATTGCTATTGGCAGGTAGTTTGTGGTCTTATTCAGTCGCTCCAGGAAAATACATACCTCGATTAGGCCATTACCATTTCCTTCGAAATCATTTCCAATTCATTGTTCACAATCATCTTACCATTCAAAGCTTTATTGTCTAAATACACGTATTGGCAGCGTGGCTTGTGGACCCATAGAGTATAAAAAAGAAAGCATTTGAAGATGAAACATGGTGATTAAAACGACAAAGGAATGTGACTAAATCATACTGCCCGCAATGATTATGTATTGTCGAGCGGAGGAGAATTCAAGAAATGTCTCAGAATATGGTTATAAAGGAACATGAAATATGTGACTATTTTGACAGTGTGGTATGTTCCCTCTCAGGGTAAAGCTCAATGTCTCTGTGGAACAGAAGGGGGTCTGAACCAAGCCTCACAGCTGATGACATCACGACTACTTCAACAAGCGAATAGTATTCATTAAGGGCTAAGAAGGACGAATCTTCTCAAAGGCATAAAATGATTGACTTCAATTCAAAGAAGCAGCAGTAAAGCGACTACTAAAGAATCAAAAGAGGAAAATTGTCAAATTGGCGTCTGTATTATTACGTCATTACGGCCTTGGCTTCTGGCTTGTCACGTCGGGTTCAAGAGACTCAGTATTAATAGATCGGTACGGGGGAGGGAGGATTGCATTCATAGACCCACACTGTATGGACCACTTCAGTTCGGCATGTACGAGACTTGAAATTGCATTAGCAAAACAGGAAAATGACAGTCTTATTCTTTATGGCGCTGATTTCCAATTTTAGCCTTACCCTTAGTGGCATAGAATGGACCAATTGACCAAAAGCAAACGAACACACTAACTAAATAACCCGCCCCATGGCACAGGGGTCAATAATTGCGCAGAGAGTAAAGAAAACTCTTCTTTTTGTGGAAGCTGGAGGCGTATTAACAAGATTATTTTCTTCTTCGGCGTAACGCCGTGTGGCTTGGTAGACAGGTATCAGTGTTTTGGAGGAACATGCTGCCTTTGTATTAGTGTAGAAGTTTATTGTTAAGATAAAAGGTAGGATTCGTTGAACAGAGGATATTATCATCGCGAAGCTTCAACAAAAAGGGAAATCCTAGAAGAACCAGGACAAATAGCCATTCAACGAAGGATATCTGGACCTGTTCTCTCTTTGGTTGAGCGTCATGAAACAGTATATACGCCTAAAGCCGACATCAGTATGCTTCTCTGGCATTCTTTAGCTGAGTCCTTCTTGAGATGCTGAAATCGGGTATCTAGTAAAGATATTTTCTGTTTGGAAAAGGGAAGTTTCATTAGTGTTTTCACAAATCCTCAAGGCAGTTCTCTCCAATTCACGTTTCCATGGCTTTCTTTTCTGTAGAACGTGTTAACCGTTCTCCCCTTACAAGAGTAAACTACATAAGAGTCTGTTCTTTAGGTTTTTAGTGTTACAATTGTCTCTTTTTTCCCTTGTGTTCTACATGTTACTCCAATCCTATATTTCTTTATTTAATCTCTGTAATAGTGTTATGTGGGGTCACGCGGTAGCGTAGTTAGATGAGGCACTATGCTACAAGCCGGAAGGCCGCGGGTTCAAGTCACAATAAGGTCAATGGATTTTTTTTTCAATTGACGTAATCCTTCCAGCAACACTACGGCCCTGGGTTCGACTCAGCCTCTAACAGAAATAAGTACCAGGAATATTCTTTGGAGTAAAGGGCGGCCGGCGCGTAATGCTGAAAACCTCACCGCCATCTATGAGCCGATTGTCTAGAAAATATGGAAACCTCAACATCTCACAACCTTATGGGCCTCCACTGCCTGTTACAGGGATGCCTTTATTTTTCTTTACGTTTTACTTTTTAATAATATTATGTAACAGAACCAACTATTCTCAGAATTATTGGATTTTCGGATGTTGTCCATCGTATGATATTCTAAAAAGTAGGAAGCACATAACCTGATCTCAGGTACTTAGATTGCTGTAGTGAAACTGACGTGGGTTGTCTAATGATTCAGGCTAGCTCTTCCCGAGGGGACCCAACAGAGTAGGTATCTCCCCTTCACCTGAGGACGGAAACATCCAGTTTCCGAAAAGTTGTATTCTCTGGATTTTAGAATACCGGGCGAGGGACGACGTCCGAAATCCCAGTAATCCTGAGTGCTATGCGCCATTGTCAAGATCCTGTAGAACCTACTGGAACCAACTATGATGCTTCTCATACGTATTTCATTAATTCCCGTATTCCTTCATATCTGGAGTCCCAAATATTTCCCTACTTAGTATTTTGATACCCTTAATATATTTTCCCGCTGGTCACGGTAGCCGAGCGGTCTAAAGCATGCACTGTCTTCGCTTGCTCAGAAGCCGGGATCGTGGGTTCCAATCCCAAACGAGGGATGGAAGTTTGGTGTGTGTATGCGTTTATTCTGTATTTGTATTGTCCTGTGTTTAGGTAGAGGCCTCGCGACCAGCTGATCACCCGTCCAAGGAGTCCTACCGTCTGTAAAATGATCATGAAACTGAGAAATCAGCCCTGTGCTCCAAAGTGGGAGCGAGAGGGGAGGAAAAAATATTTTCCTAGTATAAATCATCCATTTTTATAAGGACCTGAAGAGGAGTATGAATATTGACTGTTGTTGGAGCTATTCGGCCATATATTTTTCGTATATTGCCTGTTTCGTAACTCATCCTGCTCTAAGAAAGACATTCTGTATATTGTTTAGGAGCCCTTGCGCGGCATAAGCTGCATTTATTGTGTTTCACAACTTCAATGAAGAAAACGAATCACGATCTCTCAACAATTAAAATTAAATATATAGTTTTGTCATTTCACCGAATGAAATTTTACGCTGTCATGTAAATATACTGCTAGATGACAGTTTATTAATTAACAGTCTTAATTACTTACTTATGAGACTGAACCCTTCTTGACAAGCCGCCAATTCTGCAACTACTCAAGAACTTCCCAACATTTTATGGAACCCGAAGGTTCATTACCGTGTTCACAAGAGCCTTCCACTGGTCCCTATCCTGAGCCAGATTAATCCTATCCATACCATCCCATCCTATCTCTCTAAAATCCATTTTAGTATTGTTCACCCAGCTACGCCTTGATCTTCCCAGTGGTCTCTTTCCTTCTGGCTTTCCCACCAATATCCTATATGCATTCCTCTTCTCTATTCGTGTTACATGCCCTGCCCATCTAAACTCCTCTTGGAGAAGAGTACAACAACCTGCACAGCGAAATAAGATTACACAGGCGCTAAGATATTTGAGCACCGTATATTTTTTATAAGATTTAACGCCGGTGGGAGGGGCACATTATTGAGACCACATCCGTACTAAGACGAAGTAATGTATCGCAGAAGATCGATGTACGCGAAATGAAGGTGCAGCAGAGAACATATGAGTTATGAATGAGAGGGAAGAAGAATGAGGAAAGAAGTCCGATCTTCTCTCTATTGGCCTTTCAAGGCCTTCTGTTGCTGCATCTGCTAGGGAACGATTTCCAAAGCCCCTCGCACCACCATCTTCACTTTCCTTGCGTGATATATCGATATTAGCGTCGTTCGATGGCTCGGAAAATGCAGTGGGAATACGGTGGAAGCTTCATCCATCTTTTTTTTTCCTGGTTTGGGGCCAAAATAAAGGGGGTTCTTCGAGGTGTCCGAGAGCATTCCGCCCCCACAATGTGGCAAATTATGAGGGTGGGGGAATTGGGTTACGGCCGAAGAAAAGGGCAAAGTTTCGTCTATAATTTTCACATTTTTCTTGTATGTTGTTTCTTTTTTATATACCAGTACTTTTCTGCTTTCTGGGTATTTTCCGTATATCTCTGCAATGAGTAATAGCAAACAAAAAGGAACTTCGTATTTCTGGATAAATGTAATATACTTATAGTGAAATAATTATTTCTTTTGGATGTGGAACTATAATAGGCTTATTTGATATAAAACATGAGATAATTCACTAAATTTGTTTTTGTAATTTTTCAGTTAGTAGTATAACAAACTACTGATCATATGTACAAAATTATTTTAATTAAGTTCCTATAATCTACTATTAACTATTCGATAGTTTGTTTAATTTATATAATTGTTCATCAGTTAAGATTATACCCATGTTAACGTATAGTTCCTTGCAGGAAAGTTGCCAGGTTACTTTCAATTGTTGGGAAATAGCGGAACACCTCATTTTCACAATTTTTCATAGAAGAAGTAAATCAGTACAAGATGATTTATTGCTTGTAAGCAAGATATATCGTGATGAAAGCAATTTTCTGGGATTTGGCACCGTGTATATGTGGTGTTAACCCACGTTTCGGAGGAACGTATCGCCTCCATCTTCAGGGTAGAAGAAAAAATATACATACATATACAATGTATACATATCTGTGTATATTTCCAACACAGTCTGCTTTTACCGGTTCTCACGGTCTCTTCGCTTGCAGATTTCTTATATTTTTTCCTCTACCCTGAAGATGGAGGCGATACGTTCCTCCGAAACGTCGGTTAACACCACATATACACGGTGCCAAATCCCAGAAAACTGCTTTCTTCATAGTCACCGCCGTGAAAGCCTCAAATCTTACAAGATACGATTATATCGTGCCTGGAATGTATAAGTATGATGTTCAGAAGATCGAACTAAAATATTGTTTTTATCTTGCAATTTATTATAAAGAAAATACCACTATATTATCATTCATTTATTGGTTTATCTAACTAATCAACAGTTAAGACTCTTCTTGGATTTTTTTTTCTTTTAGTATTGGAACTGTGGGAATTCGCATAGAAAATTGGGTATCAATCAATTTTTAATTTCTCTAGATACTCTCGAAACTATGGTTTCCCTTCGCTCTCACTTTTCTTCAAATTTTCGGATTCATTCATCTTACATGACAACCGCAGCGGAACCTCAGAATCGAAAGAAATAAGACCTGGTAAATCCTACCCCTACGTCTTTTGTAGTCCAAACTTAACACGTATTTACATTATATAGTATGTGACTTAAAACACGATAGTTTAAAACATCTTAACCAAAAACAAATAAATACTTCATAGAATACATTGGTGTCTCCAGCTTATCGTGGTGAGGGGGTTTGAGTATGCCAAGGACCCTGAGAGCTATACCAGCGGTAGCGTAGCTACTGGCAGGGCCTCCCTTGCTGGACAGGTCAAAGGGTAGGCATCAGACGAAGAGAGACACCAAAAACTGATGCCGGAAGCAGCGTCATCAGCAGCGACTTGAAGCACAGAGCAAATGATGCTCGACATGGTTCAAGTTCGTATAGCAACACGCGTGACCAGAGTGGTTTGAACGGCTGCTGTACTGCGATGTGGAAAGCAAATGGAAAAACTACCACATTATCACTTTTCCTGGATAGTCTCTTTCCAAAACAGAGATACCATGTATGCGACCAGAAGACGAGGAAGAAGACATAAGATGATGCTGGATGACCTTGGGGACAGAAGAGGATATTTTTATTTGAAGGAGAAAGCTCTAGATCGCATTAAGTGAAGGAACTGTTTTGGAAGAGACTGTGGACCTGTCGTCTGACAGATTACTGATGAATGAGAATACATAACCAGGCTGTTTCAATACACAATAAAAATTGCTACGCCTAATCACATAATGCTAACAATATACTACCGTAGTCAATAAGTTCGTGGACTGGCCGCAAGGCGTCGTTACAGTGCACCCTAGCGGAAAGGTTGAGGCACGATATTATGCCCTGTCAGTTCATCTCTCATCACAGCAAGAGGCAGTTGTGTGCAAACTGCTGCCTCTATTGTGAACTGCAGTTAAATGCAAGTGGCGGAAATCGAAAATGTGGCAGTTTGAACAACGGACAGACATGAAGTTCTGCCAAAAGCTAGACAACTTCCCTAGCATAAAGTTTGGCGTAAGAAGAATTGGCTGTTGCTACACGACAACGCCCCTGCACATCGCTCTGTTCTTGTCCAGGAGGAACTGGCAAGGCAACAGATCACCGTTTTGCCACACCCTCCGTACTCACCTGATCTCGCACCATGCGATTTCTTTCTCTTTCACCGCTTGAAAGCAAAGCTACGTGGTCGTAGATTTCACTCGTCCGAGGAGGTGGTCATTGCCACAAGAGACGCCGTACGGGAATTTCCTGCCAATATGGTTCAGAAATATTTTCGGCAGCTATATCAACGTTGGTAGACTTGCATAGCGGCCAACGCGACTATTTTGAGGGCCGATGTGGATCTGTGTAAGTGTATGGGAATGCCTTGTAATATGATGCGATAAAACCACAGTCCACGAACTTAATGATTGTACCACGTATATAACAGCAACGAAGAAAAATTTTTCGAAGAATATATGTGGTCTTTCTTCCCCTTCATCATACAGTCTAGGAGGGGGGGGGGGGTAAAATTAGTAGCCCATTTGTATGCATTATTTTCAGAAATATGGATTCCTCATATTTTAAAGTTTCGAGAAATGAGTTCAAAAGTTCCACGTCAATATTAAAACCTGATATATATTTTTTTGGCACTTTGAGGAGTTTCGGGCATGCAACTTTAAACGGATGCACAGACAGACAAATAAGTAACGGAGAGAATGTTGGTTAACACTTCTCTTCATGCCTTCACTTCTGCACTACTTCTCTTTCTCCCTCTCTTTCTGACTCTTACAGCTCTTTGGACCTTGGCCGCTTTTTCAGTTTCTTACTCTTCCTATACAGAAGCAGGGGTAGCGTAATCGGTATAGAGACTGGCTACGGGCTGGACGACTAAGGGGTCGGAGTTCGAGTCCCGATAGGGTCAAGATCTTTTCTTCTCCAAATCGTCCAGACCGGTTCTGGGGTCCATCCAACCTCCTATTCAATTGGTGCCGGGGGCCAGGGCATGAAGCTGACCACTCATCTCAGCTAATGACGAGGTCAAGAAACGTGGATCTATACATCCACTCCCCCATATGCCTTAATGGCGTATTTCTTAATTCGTTAAGCGCAGAGACAACTTTATCTTTACTTTACTCTTCCTATACACAGTCGGTAGGACTCCTTGGACGGAGGATCAGCCCGCCACAAGGACGCTAATTACGCACAGGACAACACAAACACAACGAAACACATCCATGTCTCGAGTGGGATTCGAACCCACGATTCCAGTGTTGGAGCGGGAGAAGACAATTCATGCGTTAGACCGCGGGGCCACTGCAGCGGCTTCAGGCTGCTTACTGGGAACGACATATATCAGCTTCAGCGCTTACGTGCGAACACGAGGGTGGAAAAGAAGGAACAAGGAACCATGCATAGAAGTAAAACTCTGGGTAATGTAGGTCTGCTTTTCGGCCTTCTGTTTCTGTATGATGTTGCATGGTATTATGTGGCCTGAGGGTCGTTGTCTAAGTCAGTGGGGTAACTTTGCCTGATGCAGTCGTTACCTGATTCCTTCAATCGAAGATTTCCCCTGTCGATGAGTCTCGACCTAGAACTGCCCTGTCTTCACACCTTCTCTGTACCACCGCAACAATGGCATATGTGTTTAGATGGAGAGACATGCACGAAGGGCATCATTAAACAGTTGGCTGTGACGCTGCATTACTAAGCTACGTAAGCAGTTAGTTAAGTAACAAAGTAATATTCTAATTAACTAAACAAATCAAGATTTTCGAAAATAGTTAAATTTGCTGTTACCTAGAACAAAGAACTTAGCAAGGCTAGAGTATTTTGATCTGATCCACAAAGAATGTCTGACTTAAATTTCCTCGACAAACCAGCTACTGTTTACAGCGCTAAAGAAATATAGCTTCCTCTAAATTGTAAGCACTATTCAATATTCAGTATTGTCGGGGTGGGCTTCCCCATGCACTTAGACCAGTTATTGGTCCATTGTGCGTCCACCTTTTAATTTCTACTGTCTCCATACCCTACCGGTACTGGTGCTCGCTATTAGCCCCTTTCTGCCAGCGAGGTTCCAACCTTCTACTGGCAGTGGTATCTGATAATTAGTCCCTTTCTGTCAGAGAGGTCCCCCTTCCTCTGGCAGTAGTACCTAATATTTCCCCATCTCCCGGAGGCATTGGGAACTACTTTGGGCGGGAAACTTTTTGCCAAATTTAGCTCAGAGGTCTCCTAGAGACATGAGGTTCTTTTACTTGCCGTAAATTTACGACACGGGACCCACGGCTTAAAGTCCCTCCCGGAGGATTTGTTCCCTGAATTTTTCCGCCCTTAAAAATTCCACGACCTCCGCCAGGTTTGAACCCGGGTACCTTGAGTCATGAGGTGGGAACGTTATCTCTAGACTACGGAGGCCGCTTAAATTGTAAGCAACTGAGTAAGCTTTTTCTGAAAACGTAACTGAGAATTTAATGAGTCAATTTTTTTGTTGAGCGAGATTAAAGTGTTAGAATCGTAGCATTTATAACTACGATTGGGTACTTTATTCCCCCATTCGTTATTTTCAAAGGAAAACGGTGTTGGCGAGTGTTCTTAAAATCAGATAACGGTCTTATATTCTCAAAATCGAAAAAACACTAATGTTTATCCAAGGGACGAATTATATACGAACAAAAGTAGTTATATAAAACAATAGTAATGGTTTAAGTTATATATGCTATTAGATATCGCATTTATGAAAAAAAGAACGATATTGGGAGCAAATAGACAAAATTACAGAGGATAAATGACAAAAAGAAAGAAACTTGATGGGTAAAGAGCACTGAGAAACATAAGAAAATATCAGGACATATTTTGAAATACAGATCGGAAATCTTGAAAGTAATACTGTAACGTGTTTTGCTACTGAATACGCAGTTCGGATTATTAATTGGTTTATTTAACAACCTACAAATCATAACTACAATTAATTATGACACAGTTGCGGGTTTACACAATTTATAAACCCTACACAATAATCTGTTCACTCTATCTTCTATAGTCTTCACTTATTCACAATACAATACGGGAGCCATACCAGTGTCACTGTATTACCCACTCCCAGTACCTTCTCACACTATCGCCTCTAGTGATACGTTCCGGTCTTCTATCCGCGACTGCTCCTAACTCCGGTAACTCTGTTACTCTGCAACTCTGGTTACACTGACGAATACTCCTCGTTATGTAGCTTCCGCACTGACAACACAGAAAACAGTTACGTGATAGCTACCACTGTTGCGTAACGTCGTGTTTACAGGCGTTGTTGGAGAACGCTGCCGAGAGTTGTTTATTGCTGTGTAGTAACCGTGGTGTCCCCTCTTACGTCACTGTGGGAAGTACTGTTACGTCACCGTAGGGAAGGGATGTTTACCGAGCGTTGCGTATTGATAAAAGGGGTGGGGGTATGTGACGTCACTCACAAGACCGCAGAGTTCACGTGACCCCTACTTCCTGTTGCGCCATCCACGTTACAGTATGTAATAACAGAAAAATAATTGAAGGTGATGAAATATATTTTCTGAGATCAGTACCAATACCCAACACCCAAATAAGAAAAGAGTGGCTACTGTATTAGAGATGAATTTTCTGGTAAATATTTAGAAGAAATATATTTCTGCAAGCATTCGGCTACGTTTTCTTTGTTGAAGACATCAATACTTCGTTCTTCTCCATATTTCCCCGTTTCAACAGATGGATCGTCCACGACCATTCCTTTAGTCAGAGTTCAAACATACAGTTTCCATTTATAATTTATTTTCTCATTCGACGCTCTTATGCAGCTGACAGAATGTCGTTATGCCTTCCCACTATGCACGGAGTATTCTTATCTTCCTTAGGAATATATCTTTTGTGGCTTGTATTGGTTCTGTACTAAAATATCGCCATAGAAATGGTTAAATAAAGCAAAGGAAAATAATAAAGTATACTGGACATCTAATTTCTTCCTTACAATTACGGTAGATAGACAACTTATGATGCTAAGCAGCCTACAAACATTAAAGTGAAAAATAGTTCCGTTTTCACGAAAACTTGTGTTTTGAAGAAAAACGATTGTGTCGGATAAACATTTCTTACAATTTTCTTGTATGCAATGTGGAGAAGTGTCTAACCGTCTTTCTACCTTCCCAATATATCTGCCAGTTCCAAGGCTACGGTAGCTCCCTGGAACAATAAGTTAAGTTTGTAATTTTCAATATTATCACGTGCATGGAGTCACTATAGACAGGGTTTGGATTGGTAATCGGATTTATTGCATACTTATATAACTTGCTACTCCATTTCACAAGTCACTATAGGACATAATAGGTCTTTTTAACCATATGTTTCTTCACCAGTCGTTGCCTGGTAACGGAACCCAATAATTTCCTCCATTACTATGCTCACATTCTGACCGGCTGGCAACTGTCTCACAACTAACTCTCTAACTAACTCCAGCTCTCGACTAAGAGCTACTGTCCTGCTTATAACATCTCGGTAGGAATCGAACAGAAAGCACCGTTCCTCTGTTACTGTTAACAATAGTTGACGTACAAACAAACTCGTTTGCGAAGCCGTTACTTAGTAGCGGCTGTTGTATAACTGCTTCCTACATATGGAATATGTATATGAGTATTGTTTATATCCGCACGAAATTTTATCGAGCAGATTGATCTAGGGGTAACGTTGTAGTCTTGTATTCTATAGGTCCCCTGTTTGAATCTCGCCGGAACCCCGTTTTTCATGGTTTTTATAATTTCTTGGATGCAAAGGCCAAGGTAGTACGTCGATTAGGCCCTTGCCCTTTTCTTTCATATCCTTTCCTACTCACTCTTAGCCGTCATGCTACTGTATGTTGGAAGAACAGTAAAATTGCCTATGAAGCCACACATACAATACTGCTCATAGTTTGTTACGTACAAGTGGAGGTCGTTTTCTTGACGGTGTCAGTATCTAAACTGTACGGCGTCACAAAGTAGGTTGGCTGAAGGATTTCGAAAGGATGTGAAAGGAAGCGATCCCGACATTTGCCTGGAAAGACTGGGAAGAACTCGAAAATCTCGTTCAGAGCAGCTAATTTCCCGACCGAGTACTAATCAAGAGCTTTATCTCTAAACCAACTCGCTCTGTAAGTGGAGGAAGTGTTAGTACTACCTCAGAAGACAGTCTGCACTCTGCTACCGTGTTATTAGCACTGTTGGCAGGAAATTAACATTTGGTACGAAGTTGTGTCTTCTAATGTTCATACGAAGTTTCTTAAAAATCAACCATTGTTCATAATTAGCACTCGTAAGAAACACAAGAACATCAATATGCCATCAGCATATTTTTTTCCAAATTTAAATAATGTAGGTGTCAAATTAATCTCATAGTTTTATATTTTGCATCGGAAAATTTAAAATGAGATACTATCGAGAGTGTTTAGTAATTTAGAGATGGGTCTTCAATTTATATTATTTTATATAATAAAATACAAATTATTGCATTTTTGTAATATATTTAGTTAGAAATGTCTATTTTGGTCAATCGTAAAACTGATCCCAGACTTGACGAGCCCTGCTGTGGTGGAGAGAGAAATACCGGTACCAAATATACGTCACTCTTGCTCCCACCTTCTGTCCATCCCATCCTTGTCAGGTCCATACGTCTTTGAGCGCACCCCCTTGGCGAGCTAAAGAAAGGGAGCTGAGGTGTGTTAAGGCCCCGTGAGATGGGGCTACTGGTGGACATCAGTCAAGCTCACTCAGAGGGGCAGAGCCCCCAGGGGTCCGAGGCTGGCCGTGGTCTACGGGAACTATAATCATTTCCCATCATGACCTTTATGCCTCTGCGTCATAGTGACTCGTGGGTCAGGCCGATGTATTCAGTATGATCCTCGGCTGCCAAAGGTGATGATGATGATATCAACATGTTTTCCACAAGTTGTTTCGAAAGTAGCACCCGATAAGGTCAATATTTCGAACATCTGAAATTATACAGGAGGGTGTTTGAGAACGAAGTGTTGAGATATAAATCTAAGGGAGGGAACATAACAGGACGACAGATAAATGTACTCGTAATAAGGAGTTCTGTACGTTCTGCTCTTCACACATTTTTCTATGACGATCAAATCAAGGAGGGCTTATTGGGCGGAATATGTAGCACACATGAGAGGGGGGATAAGGAATCTATATGAAGATCTAGTCAGAAATCGGAAGGGAAAGGAAATGTGCATATACAGACATATATTTGAAAATTGTGTCCCAAATAACTGGGATGTAGACTGGATTCCACTGGCTCAGAATAGGGTCCGGTGGGGGTTGTTTACTTTGCATTTAATCTCAAGGTTCCGTGTGAAATTTTATGATGAGCTGAGCTGAGATTTGAACAGCCTATCGTAAGGGACTCTGAATTATCTAGTTAACTTATTGGCAGGTTATTTAAAAGAGGATGTATTAAGAACAGCGTTTCATAATTCCATTTCCCCCATTATGGACATTATCCATCGTCTTGTCTTTATCTAAAAACCTTCCTGTTTATTTTTCAAAACGTTTCGGAGACCGGATTCTGTCTTCGTCCTTTGTTAAAATCTTCTCAATTGGGCCTATTCGATAGAGCCAGTTCCTATCTCCGGACACCTGTGCTAGCTTCAAGAAAGGGTACATAAATCAAACACAGCACAAACCATCTGCGAGAGCTAAGAAAACATATTACTGAATCTCAACACGCATGAGGCCTTCTACCAGAGAAAGTAGTATTTAAAGTAAGTCGATATGAGTGAACTCCCGAGTACTAACTCATCTTGCTACAACTTAATACGTCCCAATGTGAAACAGGCGCTATGAGATCCTCTAATTATATCAGCACTAAAATCCAAAACGTGGGCTGTTAAATGGATGGAGAAAATAAAAGAAGAGAAGAATGTAAAGCCCGTAGATGGAATTCAATACGAGAAGACAGATGTTTTATTATGCATATGGATTCATACCAACATGTTTCTTTAAAACGTTCTGCTACGAGCATTTTGAACCGAAATCGCATCGGTGAAATCCTAGAATTCGAGCAAGCGGAACCACTTAAGTGGGGGCCATCTCCCGACTGCTAACAAAACGAAGAATGAAGCGTTTCCTACAAGTCTTCTTCGGATTCCTATACTCTCCACTCATTATTCTACATGAAAAGAATTTGTCCCTGTGCTTAACCAATTAAGCACTAGGCCATGAAGGCGTATGGGGGAGTTGATGTATAGTTCCACATTTTCTTGATCTCGGCACTAGCTGTAGGTGAATGGTCAGCTTTATCCCCGTGGAAAGAGCCCCCTGTGCCCATTGGATAGGAGGCTGGGTGTGTCCCAGAGCCGGTGTAGACTACTTTGAGACTCTTAACTCCGACACCTCAGTCCGGCCCGTAGTCAGTCGCTATCCCGGCTTCTCATTATTCAGCACAAGCTTTAATAAATATTGTTCTTTTTTGGCCATTCGACGTTCGCCTCCTTGAAGAAACACACACATCGACATATTTGAGAACCACATTTTTCCCCTCTTAGTTTTCTTTTTATTCAATGCTAAATATTTAATTTTCCAGGTAGAATTCCAATGTTTATTAGCAGCTGTTTGGAAACAATATTACAGAGTTCTGTGAAGGTGAAAGAATAATCTAGGCATATAAAGAGACTTGAGGTTCAAACGACGATGGGTGCCAAGATTGCCGCTGTCTGGGAAGCTACGCACTGTAATGTATTGGACACATGCATACCTGTCTACTTATATGCATACAGTTATTCCTGTTTTTAAAAGTACTTTCTTCTGGGAAGTAACTCCGTGTAGTCCGGTAAAGTCCAGGGGGCATTGCTTGTCGCCTGCATCTTTCTGGCTTCTTGCTTGGCTAGCTGTCCAGTACTCTAGGTGTAGGCAAGGGCCGATATGCCCCAGGACTCCTACCGGACTTGAAGGCATTTTTTCTTTCCATTTCGTCCCCACTTTGGAGCATAGGGCTGGTTTCTCAGTTTCGTTGATCATTTCTACAGTGGGTAGGACTCCTCGGGCGGGTGATCAGCCCGTCGCAAGGCCTCTACCTAAACACAGGACAACACAAACACAGAATAAACGCATGCACACACCAAACATCTGTGCCTTGTGTGGGATTCGAACCCAGGATCCCGGATTCCGAGCAAGAGAAGACAGTACATGCGTTAGACCGCTCGGCTACCGTGACCGGCTACTTGAAGGCATTAATTCCCACAAAATAATAATCTTAATAGTCATCGCTGTGGTAACTTCGAAACAAATGATTTCCATTCTCAGCCTACTATATTTATTTTGAAAAAATAACGTCAGGCTTATGATATCGCCTTGCCATCTGCATGAGTATATATCTGTATGTTTATAAACCCGTAAGAACGTTCGAAAGCCTGCACCGATTTTCATGAAACTTGGTATGCATATCATGTCCCTGAGACCATCTCAACAGTGTACTTACAAAATCCCCGCCATCAGTAATACCAACATTGAAGCCTCTCAAATTGCTGAGATAAAATTTTGATGTTGTTTAACGGTTGTTCAGATCTCATTAAACTTGGTAAGTACGAGGCCAACTGAGGCCATCTGAATGGCACACTTCATAAATCACTCCCGTCCGTAATATAAATATTACATTCTCTTATTTTTTACGGTAAGAACTAAATACTTTGAAGCCTGAACCGATCGTCATAAAATTACGTATATCATATGCACATGAGACCACCTCAGTGGCGTGACTCACAAATCGGTCCCATTAGATATACGAACATTGTAGCCTCTCAAATCTTTGAGGTAGTAACTTCAATATTACTTGAATCCCTGAACTGATCGTCATACAGTTTTGGAAGTGTACGTATCATGACACCTGAGAATGTATCAAAAGCTTGCTTCATAAATCCCTACGATCAGTAATACCAACATTCCAGCTTCTGAAATTGTATTGTTTTCTTGACTCCATTGCGCACACATACAAATAAAAGTATATCCATACTTATCATAATAAATATTGAAATTGTACTGAAAAAAGGAAGACGATCACTTCTTTCCAGAACTTCTTATTTCTATATAAAAGGAGTGAGTAACTTAGACTCAATAAAAACAAATTTTAATTCAAAATAATTTGAAGATGAAATCTTCTTGTATAAAGTGCAGTATCAAAATTTCTAATTCCCATTGTTCTATTACCATTCGTATGATAACAGGATGATGTCGCCAATGTAAGTAGTTATACTATTTATAGAGGATGACGTCATACGAAGAATCCGAGGTCATACACCACGGAGCTGAATGATTAAAATTTTATGAGAATAATTAACCTTATCCACCTCATCGGGACTCGAATCCGCGATCTTCAAGCTTCTAGCATAGTACCTCAACCAACTACGCTACCGCGTGCCCTCTAATTTTTCTCACTATCCATGTTAATTGTTTGGAACGCTTTCTAATTAAAATTGAAATTCTCGTGCGTGGGGAAATCCATGACAGGTGGTTCACGAGCAGTTTAGTCTCTCGCAAACTCTTCTGATTATGCCACTTGAGACATAAGTCACATAAATTCAGGCAAAACATACGTGAGCTCATCTGATATAGAATATTTGCTTTGCAGCTGTTTGGAAGAAGAAAGAGTGCGTACTTATAGACAGACGAAACAGAGAACGATATACAAATGGTTTTCGGGAGACTTCCAAAGAATTTCAAGATGTCGCCCTTGTCGGCATTATCCATTTGATCTTCCGCCAGGCCTCTTTTTTAAGTATACTGCACTTGGATCTTTTAAAGGTTTTTATATTCCTTTTATTTATTTAAAAGGTTCTGTAACCTATAATATGAGAGAATTCTTTCTTCCCTTTCAATATTCTCCAGAAATGTATCAAATGTTTTTAAGCCTCACCAGACTATTACAACAGCAGGTGCTCTTCGGAAAAGCAGAATGCATTGAGATGACAGGCTGCGATGATACTGTCGGTTTTTTCCGTATGAAACCTGTTTTTGTGAAGAGTTCTACATCTGAATGTGATAGCCTGCTCCCCAAATTCTGTATCGCCTCTTTGTATATGCGACTACAATCCGTCTGTTCAAATTTACGATTAAGAATTGTACAATTGAGAGAAGTACAAATTTCCACTCTGCTGCTAAATTTATCCGATGTAACATCACACATTCGTACTTTCTTCTAATTGAGACTTGTGTAAAGTAGAATGGTTCATACAGAATTACTAAACTTGTTTATGTTCCATTACCCTAAAATTTTTCACATATTTCTCTTCAGTGATTTATTAATTACCATCATCAGAGAGAAAGATGAATATACGTGTGGATAGCACGCGGTAGCATAGTTGATTGGGACACTATGTTGCAAGCCGGAAGGTCACTTTTTCGATTCCCAATGAGGTTAATTTTTTTTTTCAATTGTCCTAATCATTTCAGCCGCACTATGGCCTGGGGTCGACTCAGCCTCTAACAGAAATGAGTACCAGGAATCTTCCTAGGGGGCAAAGGGCGGCCGGTGCGTAAGAGTAACAACCTTGCTGCCATCTGTGAGTAGACTGTCTAAAGAAAATGTGGGAGCCTCGACGTCTCACAGCCCTATGGGCCTCCACGGCCTGTTACAGGGGCAGCTTCTTGTCGAACACATTAGCATAGGACGGTGAAGTAAGAGACCAAGCCTCTGCATGATTTTACTATTATCACAGTGGTCTGAGAAGCGTTCTCAAATGCTTGCTGTAGCATTTGAATATAAAAGGCACCCTGACACATCTGTTTCTGTTTCTGGGGCGTCAAAGAAAACCAGCAAAGAAAACCACGAAAACTCTTTAGTGTAATAGGTGTCTCGACTGAGATTCGAAACAATAACCTTCAGAATACATTTACATTTCTTTACTTCTGGGCAACTTGTTCGGCAACACACTTTTTGAGAATCACTAATACAGTGTGATTCTAAATTATTGTCCGGTTTGAAAATTATAGGCCACGGAAATCCCGACACTAAGTTAGAATCACATTGTGTAGCTTGTACGGTTTTGCGAGATGAAGGGGCAGACATAGAAATATTAGAGGTAATTTAACAAATGAAATAATTTTAAAGGAAATATTCAGCCTTTATTGCACTTAATGAGTGATTTGTTCTCGGATACAAAACAGTGTGGTCAGCTGAAATTCAACTGACGTTTCGGAGGTATATATCAACACCTTCTTGAACATCGATTAATAAGTCAAGAAAGAAACCAGCGTGAAGCAGGTAACAGGTTCTTCTGGTTTCTCGCTTGGCTTATTCTTCAGCCTTGAAGATGGATTCTACATATTCCCCTGAAAAGTCGAATTTCAACGGACTAAGCGGCGTTATATTCCCGCTATGAGAACTTCAAATCCAAAGAATATTGATTTTATCAGGCATACTTTTGTAAATACACTTATTACATTTTTTTTCGCGAATCTATCTATTTTCCTGGTAACAAGTTTATGGACAGATAAACACTAAACTTGTTTAATACGTCTGCCGATGTTTATATGCAGTAACATGCGAATTTGTTTCTTGATATAAAAATAGTGACAGAGGCTGCAGGAAGTAGTGACGGCTGAAGGCGATGTTTCTCCATGTCCCTGGTGTTTACGCTCTAGTGACGTCCAAACACAGTGTCACACAACAAAGTAGTCTTTTTGAAAAAGTATTGTGAATTTCTCTGACATATCTTTCAACATAAAAGTTAAAAAAAAATTAAGGAATTTAGTTATTTTGTTTCTGTTCAAAACACAGGCTTTAATTATTATTTTAATTAAAAACAGTATCTCTTCTGGTTTATTTAACGACACTTTACCAACTTCATCAACGCAAAAATTGCGATCTAAGGTAGAGTTTAGAAATTCTGCACCTAATAAAGTTATGACTAAATTTTTAGAAAGAAATAAGTGAATGCATTATTTGAAAAATATATTAATAAATGCGAGAACAATACTAAAATATATCTTAAAGTAGTATGAAGCGAGAGCTTTATCTTGATTCATCTGGCTTAGGACGTGGACCAATGACAGGTTGTTATGAACAGGCTAGTAAAATTTCGGATTTCATAAAAGCAGAAAATAATTTAACCAGCTGAGTATTTGACTATTTGATCTTCAACAAAGACTGTGCCACATGGATTTAGATGCAAATCGTCAGAACAGTATTTAAGAAAATGGAAAATAATATGTCAACCTCTCGAAATATTTCACAGCTTTGAAAGTAACTTCCGGGTTATTAAAACTCTCAAATGATCTTTGAATTGCAGCAAAATACAAATGAAACTTCCAGTACTAATACTGCATTACAGGGTGAAAATATAATCCTTCGGAACCGTAAAATGCATCACATGAATGGCGAATGCATTTAGAGTAATAGTCCTCGCTGTAGTGAAGAACCGACGGAATATAAATATTAATAAAATTTATATTTATGAGAACCCATTTTCAGCTATTCTCAAACTCATTTTTCCCCGTCTAAACTTATATTTCCCAGTGTTACGTCTCGCATGACCACCAGTAATTAATGTTTTGATCAGAAAGTCTTTTTGTGATACTTGACTCTTAGAATAAATAAGCCGTACTTTTTTAGTGCGAACATAATTATGTATTTCTAATAAAAATACAAGAATTGAATCCATGAAAACTATTTGCCTGTTATATACATAATCCGCAGTAAAAGTCTTGTAATGAAACTGTAAATAGAAAGTAAGAGGATAATTCGCGATTCCGTTTTATAGAAATCAAATCTATTCCTTTGCCTTGAGAGCATGTTCTCACAGTACAATAATAACAGATAGATTCGATAGCTTTTCCGTGGTGCCGTGAAATCCAATGGAACGAAGGAAGGATGTCTTCCTCTTGAGGAGCCTGACAAATGGGTACTGCTGCAAATAGAGGCATCGGGAAACATAGATTGATGACATCCAGAGGATTTGAACTCGAGGCAAGAGAGGTTCTGGAGATGGGGAAGGAGAAGATAACCGACACACCAATTGATGCAATCTGGAGTACTGTGGCTTCTTACAGTAGCAGATGTGCAAGGGAACAGTGGCATAAGTCTCAAGCCACTACCTATTCGACACAATAAGCAACAGCTGTTATTGAGATTATGAAATATGATATCTAAGTGTGAAAGATGAATCTCCAGCACTGTAGCTTCTTACACTATGAACCCTGCAACAGTGACTTAAGTCTCAAGGAACTGACTTAGTTTCATCCTTCGATATATTAAATAAAATTTCTAGAAGTTACTAATTTCAGTGGCAGGCATGCGAGTGTTGTAAAGGAAAGAGACTGAGGACTGTTTTAAGCTACTATGCGTCTACTTAGATAGAATGAGTAAAACCATGAGAAAACGATCCTTTACGAGGAGCTATGATGTAAATTTTTAGTTTCGTATTAGATTGTCTTATTTTCCTGTTTATCTGATTTTCTTTCCTTTGGCGCTACAGCTCCAATTTGGGTCTTGGCCTACCTCCATGAAATATTCCGTTTCACTTCGGTTTTTCTAGATCTTAGACATTCGGTAGGACTCCTTGGGCGGGTGATCAGCTCGTCGCAATACCTCTACCTGTACACAAACCAGGAAAACGCGCGCAAAAACACACACACAAACACTAAACATTCATGCCCTGAATGGGATTCGAACCTACGATCCCGGCTTCCGAGCTAGTGAAGACAGTGCATGCCTTAGACTGCTCGCCTACAATGACCGGCGCTTCATTTTAATCGCATGGAGGAAAATATTAACCTATATTATGTTGAATTAAACACGAAACAAATACTGTTAATACCAGCAAAGAACTGTATTAAAATTGTGCAGTCTATCATCTTTTGGGTTCTATTCAGTAGTCTCCAAAATGCAAGTCGGAATGTTTAACAATATACTGTTTAACGTCTAGTTCATTATATATTCTGCGATGAAATTGTTTATATCTGTCGCCATTCAAGTACTCACTGCAGTGAATATAGAAATGAACCATAGATCAGTTTTGTTTCGGGACTTGACTGAGAACAATGTATCAAGAGAAGTGGAGTTGAGGTAAAGAAGAAAGAACATTCGATAGATGGATCTAGGATTCAACATCTTGCGCAGTTTTTTGTTTTGTTTGCTGAGACCGAGGAGAAGCAACGAATTATGCATTCACATACCTATATGTCATTAAAACTTATTGACATTTCGAGCAACCATGATTCTGCTGCCTGAGGTTGGTTCTTACTTCATGCCACTTTGGTTACTTTGCGACTGATGATATTGGAAAGATGGCATTCCTATTCGGAACCTACAGAAGACGTAGCGTGAGTTCTAATATTTTCTTGATAAGTAAACATCATAAAACAATTATTTTTTATCGTGAAGTTTGAAGACATGTGAAGTTACGCGTTCTTTTGAGCCTCCTTCATACGTTTTTCATTATCGCTGCTCAGAAGTCTTCACGTACTTAACACGAAGACAAGTCAAAAGAGAGCTTGAAAAACTTGCATATTTCATGTCACAGTTCAGATCATTTCGTAAGTATAGAAATTTACATGAATGATGGTTATAGTGTATTATTTTGTTTTATTGCTAAAGGGGTGGGACTAAATCCCTTGTACTGCGGTCACTTCTGGCCAATTGTACCAGCCCCAGATGATAGGTGAGGGTGATTGTGGAGCAATTGCTGGAATGAAGATTGGCAGGGGAATCCGAAGTACTTGGAGAAAACCTATCCCAGCGCCACTTTGTCCACTACAAATCCCACTTGACAAGACCCTGGATCGAACCCGGGCTGCCGCGGTGGGAAGCCAGCGACTAACCGCTTGAGCTATGGCGCGGCCCCTGGTTATAGTGTATGATATATATCACAAAGTGTAAGCAGAATTTATATAAACATGACAGTAACACCAAGAGATATTTTGTAAATACTGTAATCTGGCTGAGAACTTTTAATTTTGAACGAATAGGAGAGAATTAAGGCTAAATACTTAATAGTTTCCGAGGAAAACTGTGAAAGAAAAATAAAGTAAAAGTAAAAGTATCCCTGCAACAGGCCGTGAAGGCCCATAGGGTTGTGAGATATAGAAGTTCCCACATTTTCTAGACAACCGGCTCATAGATGGCGGTAAGGTTGTCAGCCTTACGCGCCGGCCGCACTTTACCTCCAAGAATATTCCTGGTACTCATTTCTGTTAGAGGCTGAGTAGATCCCAGGACCATAGTGCGGCTGGAAGGATTAAGTAAATGGAAAAAAATCCACCTCATCGGAATACGATCCCGCGACCTTCCGGCTTGTAGCATAGTGCCTCAACCAACTACGCTACCGCGTGCCCCGAGGAAAACTGTTGAAGTCAAATTTGTTTCAAGTGAGTTTTACATAAAATTAAAATTTAATGGTGGTTGTGGTGTATGGCACCTACATGAATTTTGCACGAAGTTCAACAACAGCGGCATAATAAAGTATTAGAATTTGGCGAAACAGTTTAACTAACAAACTAATTCCATGAAGGTGAGTACTTGTTTGGCGGTTGATACTTACTTGGCTGGTCAAGTCTCGCCTTTTAAGCAACCAAAGATTCATTAATATATACATAAAAGCCCATCACTGGATCTTGTACTGTGACAGTTCAATCCAGTAAACTCCATACTTCTTAAGACTTGTTTTAGTATTATCCTCCGATTAATCCTTAAGTTACGTAATGGTCTCATCCATTAAGACATTCTTACCATAATTTTAAATACCTCACTCCTCCCCTTAAGTTCTACAAGTTTCAGTCTTCTCATCCGTAATTTATTACGCTACGATGTATGTGTAAAATCTGGCGAAGATCAGAAATTTCGAAAGGTCTATGTATAAGGCAGTCCGTCAATAATTCAACAAATTGTTCCTTTTTCTTCCATTTATTCTTCAACACAACATGTTTCGGCCTTAGATGGCCATCTTCAGGTGTTGTACTATATCAAAACTGCTACACTGCATTAATATGCTGTAAAATCACACGCTGTAATGCACATAATAAAATAAAATAAAATTCATTAAAATTTTTCTATTAAAAAGGGAACAGTTAGTTGCATTATTGATGGACGTTTTAATATGGCTTCCAACAGGATGCTTAAATACAGAATTAGAAATTTTGAAGTTTCTCTTTAAAGAAATTTCTCCATCAATTGCTTTATGTCTTCCATATTTAATGCTACACTAGTCTTGACATACATTTCCTTAAATATTGATATTGAAAGACATTCATCCTGCGAGTCAACCACAGTCGCTTCCAACCACACACAATTCCTTTTCATGCTTCTTCACCAATATCAGGCATTAACGACTCGTTAGCCATATCTTTCACTACTATTATTTTTCCCTGCTTCCATTCTTTTCGTTCGCTCTTCGCGCTCTGGTTCCCTTTATTCCTGTTGGTGTGCTTTGGCGTGTCTACTCTTATTTGCCTGATCGATGGGGGAGAAGAGCGATGTTGCTGGATCCATTTCACAGATTGACTGTCTAGAATATTGATGAGAGGCAGCCAAACATACAGCAAGCAAGACGCTGCGAATGTCTCCAATACAAACAGAAGCGGCTCAGTGCTAATGTCGAGCAATTCTTTAAACATCTGCAGATTTTAATCCACGAAAGTACCTGGGAGCAACAGTAACAAATAAGACAAAATTATCCTCTGTTGGTATGGTTTATTTGTTGATTCTGATAGCTACGATAATATTGGATTCAAAACTGCCAATTACTACTATACCATAGTTGTGTGACCATTTTGTACACTTCAAGCCTGCAAAGTTTTGAGATGTTCTGCTTGAATTCAACAGTTCTGGAGAGTAATGCTAAGAATCACTAGTGCGTTTTCTGTGACTTGGCTATACAAGCCCATTATTATTCACCTCTCGTTTGGAATACGTAGACATCAATGAAACTGAGTATTTTTAGTACAAAATTTTATACGTTGATATTTGTGCCAAACTAAAGCGGATTTAAAATGAAATACGCTTCTGAAAATTTGTATATTGACACCCTCCAGTTTTGGAGGGAAGCTGCGAATATATTGAATAAGCAGTCGCGGACAGCCGACAAGGGGTGGCCCTCAAGCTTGGGGGTTGGACGTGGGGCTGAAAACTCATCACCGTAAAAATAATTATGTTACGAAAATGAACACAAATCCTCGGACCTGGACGGATTCTTTGAATAAACGACTTAAGCTAATGAAAATGGATATGAGATTTGACACTTGGAATGTACGAAGTTTGTATAGGGCAGGTTCGCTCAGGGCAGTGGCAGAAGAAATCTTAAAATATAAGTTAGATTTAGCGGGAGTACAAGAGGTCAGATGGGATGGAGGTGGCATCGCACCAGCAGGAGACTATACCTTTTTCTATGGAAAGGGGAAAGAAAATCATGAATTAGGCACACGTTTCTTCGTACATAAGAGAATCGTATCAGCAGTTAAGAGGGTAGAATTCGTTAGCGATAGGATATCATATATAATACTAAAAGGTCGCTGGTGTGATTTTAACGTTATGAATGTGCACGCCCCAACAGAAGATAAGATTGATGACATAAAGGATAGATCCTATGAAGAACTAGAACATGTATTTGATAAATTCCCGAAGTACCCTATGAAAATTTTGTTAGGAGATTTCAATGCCAAACCAACAATTGCGAATGAGAGTTTGCATGAAATTAGCAACGATAATGGAGTTAGAGTTGTAAACTTTGCCACATCAAAAAATCTTACTGTCAAAAGTACAATGTTCCCACATCGTAACATCCATAAATCTACTTGGACATTACCATTCAGTCCAGAACCTTTTGTCTTCTCGTCTGTTGTCCAAAAACATAAAAATCAGAATATACAGAACTATAATTTTGCTTGTGGTTCTGTATGGGTGTGAAACTTGGTCTCTGACATTAAGGGAAGAACATAGACTGAGGGTGTTTGAGAACAGGGTGTTGAGGAGAATATTTGGACCGAAGAGAGACAGGTGACAGGAGGTTGGAGAAAACTGTATAATGAGGAGCTTCATAACTTGAACTCTTCTCCAAGTATAATTAGAATGATCAAGTCAAGGAGGATGAGGTGGGCAGGTCATGTAGTACGAATGGGGGAGACGAGGAATGCATATAGAATATTGGTGGGAAAGCCAGAAGGAAAGAGACCACATGGAAGACCAAGGAATAGGTGGGTGGACAATATTAGATGGGATCTTAGGGAGATAGGATGGGATGGTATGGATTAGATAGATCTGGCTCAGGACAGAGACCAGTGGAGGGCTCTTGTGAACACGGTAATGAATCTTCGGGTTCCATATAATGCTGGGAAATTCTTGAGTAGCTGCAGAATTGGCGGCTCCTCCAGAAGGGCTCAGCTTCATGAGTAAGTAAATAACAGGCAAACCTATTTTCGTTTTGCGAGCAGCCAGTAAGACGAAGGAGTTCCAAGTGCCGAATACTGTGTAACAGAATTATTGTGGTTTTCACCAGTCCTAAATAATCGATAATATTCCGAAGTACGAAATATTGACCGTGTAATTGTCTTTAAGAATCATTCAAATATAGACTTTTCTGACTGTGCTTATACCTCCAAAGAAACCAGCATGGAACAGTCAGTAAGTAGCTTGCTGTCTGCCGCATTCTGGTTTCTTTCTTGGCTTCCCTTTCAGCCCAGAATATTGTCATTATATTTTACTCCGAAACGTCGGTTGACTTTCACAAACTACACATCGTTATATCCCAGAAGATAAAATTCTGTGAGAACCTCAACAACATAAACGTTGTATTCTTCGAAGCTGTCGGTGACCGGTTATAAATTAACTCGCAGGAAGCAACTTTCGTTTTTAGAGTTACTTTAAATTAACTTTTTCGCGTTGCCTGTTGGTACTGACAGCTGATCGTGACGACACTTGCAGTTCAGCGATTTCGTTAATTTTAGAATTGATTATGATTTACAGACGATTGAATTAGGACGAATTTTAAGGAAACCCAATTGACGGAATAACCGATCGCAGTGGCCGCGCCGTCTAAGGCATCAGCTGTATTCACTCGCTCGAACGCTGGGTTCGTGGGCTCGAATCCAACTCAAGGCATGAATGTCTATATTGTGTCCGTTTATTCTGTGTTTATGTTGTTCTGCGTATAGGTAGACGCCTTGCGACGGGCTGATCCCTCGTCCAAGGAGTCCTACCGGCTGTGTACAGGGTCAACTGAAAAAGCAGCCAAGGCCTAACAAAAGGCTGTAGAGACATAGTAATAACAAAGAGGCGGAATAAATTGTTAGAATTAATCACGATACACTCCGTCCACTTATTACTAATCAAAACACTGCTGATCTCACTCCCTTATATTTAATGGATGTTTCAGCAATCTTACTTCCTGTATTCTTGCCTACTTCCGCTCGTCCTATGTCTTAAGTCCTCTCTTCACGAGCTTAAAGTCCCTTTCTCTCTTGTGCAGTGAATTAATTTAACATAGATGTCACCTCTTGCAGTTTTCGGTTTATTTTCCAACAGTTCTTCTGGGTGATGTGGAAGTCCTTTTCGACAAAATTTAGTCGATCAATATTTCATAGATAAATTCATTAAATGATGCATAGCTTATTGACTCAGTCAGTGTGTTTAAAGAAATTGTTAACAAACGTCATTTTGTTGCAAATAAAATTCCTCAGAAAGGGCACATCAGCTTAGCTGCACAGCGTCAGATCCCGTAAGGCCACAGTGTTGACACTCACCGTTATGAAATTGTGGAAACTGAATACGTTAAGAATGATGTTACCCTGCGTCCATTTTGTAAGATGAGTATGAGTATGAGGGGTGAGCCATAGAAACCGGCCCTTGCACTGCGTCCTTCAATGATCTATTGTGCTTCCCCTTTGTGTTAACCCTTTAATAATCTTACACTTCCGAATTAAATGTATGACTTTATTCATGGGGGCGTCATAAAAGTCACTTGGTTCCATGAAGAATTGACCCAGCTGGCGATATTTTAGGTAAGCGATAGTCTCACGGTCACATAAGATGTTTGTGGCTGATTCGTCTTCTTGTAGGCACCTTTCTCAACGTGTCAGTCCCAGTTTGTAAAGGTGCCCTTTTATGTTTCAGTGTCCAGTAAGTAAGCCTACCTTAGTTGATCTCTGTATTTCGTAAAATAAATTATTTGAGCATGTATGAATGTATGTACTTATTTTACGTTTTAAATGCTAGGCAGGATGAACGTCGGCTCTCTAATTAGTAACATCCCGTCGTTCCAAAAGTTGGCTCTGCCATATTACTGCGATATATATCACTTACATTTTAAAGACCAGTTGTATGCATGCCAATAGTGCGTCATCCCGTTTGAAGATGTACTAAAATTGATGCATGTTCAAAGTTTTTTTAAAGAAAGTTCTCTTACAATACAAGCTGAATGCAATAAATTTTTATGATACTATCGTCGCATTAATTTATGTTCCATCTGATGCAGTCTATGGAGGAGATTCCTCTGCCGTTCTTCTTGTCACCCTAATCGTTAAAAATAGTTACACGATTTGTAGTGAACTTATATCTTGCTCACTTCTTTTTATTTAGATTTCTCTTTCTCACAAAAATTATTTTAGCTCTTCAATGTCGTGTGAAATGAAGGAGAGACCACCCTTGGCTTCTTCGACGTTCCTGTATTAGTGTCTATGCAAGAGTGGACGCATGGCATATTTATGACAACAGTTAAAAATAACAAAATATTCAGCAATGGACCGTGGCTCTAAAGACGACGGAAAGGTATATGCCCTCTGGGCTACACAGAGTACCATCTCAGAGCAAGAGCGACCTTAAGTTCTCGACCTTCTGAATCAGTCAGGCCATTTTGCTTTATTAACGGTGTAATATAAAATTTTTGTGCCTCCTCTCTTTACTTCTGTCCATTCCAGTAGTGGCTGTTAGGAAACCATGTACAATTTAATAAACAGATCGATATGTTTGGCAAATACAAGATTTATTGCCACGTAATGCCACAGAGGTTGACCCGTCCAAGGAGCTCTGCCGTCTTTCTGTAAAGGTCCATAGTTCCTGATTAATTCTGATGGGAACAAGGAGAACGAAACATAAAAGAAGAAATTTTTAATAAGCAATAATAATTTATTACTACTTTTGTGGAGTGCGTTAAGCGTCATGTGCCCTTTAAGGGATTAAAGCCCCCTGTTAAAGTTATCGTTGTGTTTAATTAATTAAGCACAACGCCGTGAACAATACGGGGCAATGCAGATACAGCTGAACCATTCTTGAGCTCGAGCTAGATGGAGGTAAGTTGTGAGCTTTACGACCCGGCCTTCTTAACCTCAGTGGTAGAAGCCTTCAGGTCCCATGGTATAGGAGGCTGGGTGAGCCTCAGACCTGGCCTGAACGCTCTAGATAACAGAGAATCTGCCGGAAATTTAGCTCTGCCCGTGTAGCCCTTATCCCGTTGCTATACCGACTGAAATATCCCTACTCCTAGAGGGTTATATTGTTTTTATCGTATATGGCCGCGCCATAGCTCAAGCGGTTAGTCACTGGCTTCCCACCGCGGCGGTCTGGGTTCGATCCCGGGTCTGGTCAAGTGAGATTTGTGGTGGACAAAGTGGCGCTGGGGCAGGTTTTCTCCGAGTACTCCAGCTTCCCCTGCCAATCTTCATTTCACAAGTTGCTTCACAATCACCCTCACCTATCATCTGGGGCTGATACACTAGGCCAGAAGTGGCCACAGTACAAGAGACTTAGTCCCACCCCACTAGCAATAAAGAATACCCTCGTATATTGTTTATTAAGTTCATTGCAAATGCCTGTATAACAGTAATCAAATATGCATGTAGTTATAAACATTAAATTTTTTTAAGAAGCTTGTGATTTAAAAATAAAAAAAATCATTATTATTCATTATGTTCCTTTTCAAACTGGGACTGACAGATGACCGAGCCTGTGAAAGGTGCCTACAAGAAGACGAATCAGCCACACATACCCTATGTGATTGTGAGGCCATAGCTTAATTAAGATTTCGTCACCTGGGTCAGTTCTTCATGGAACCAAGTGACTTTTATGACGCCCCTATAAATGAAGTACTACATTTCATTCGAAGTGTAGGATTAATAAAGGGTTAATCCAAAGGGGAAGCACAATAGACCATTGAAGGTCGCAGTGCAAGGGCCGGATTTTATGGCCCACCCCTTACACACATACATGCATTAGGTTTATTTTAAGATCTAATCTAGGGTCAGGTAGTTAAGGCATAACCTGAACAGCAACTGAAGGACAGTAGCCGATAGATTCATGCTACTCACATATTCTTTTTGCGTTATCACTCGCCCTCATTGCAATCTGATAAACCTTCTTTTCCTCGTTCAGATTAGCATTATTATTGTTAACAATAGATTTTCGTGAAA
Source organism: Cryptotermes secundus (assembly GCF_002891405.2). Lineage (NCBI taxonomy): Eukaryota > Metazoa > Arthropoda > Insecta > Blattodea > Kalotermitidae > Cryptotermes > Cryptotermes secundus. The sequence continues at coordinate 477,519 of NW_019744106.1, forward strand.
CTCTTGTGCAACTAAATGCCTTCCTTGGCCACGCCATCTTGGAACTTCCCATAATATACTTCATAAATAATACAGGCAGGGTTACTGTGCAGATTTTCGTGAAATTCTTGTGCAACTAAATGCCTTCCTTGGCCACGCCATCTTGGAACTTCCCATAATATACTTCATAAATAATACAGGCAGGGTTACTGTGCAGTCGACTCAGTTGTAAGCTTGCCCGTTCTTCGTACTGTTGAAGGGCGTTATCGCACTAGGATGACATGGCGTCCAGCTACCAGAGGACGTCAATGGACTGGCCTCAGACTGTCGTGTGATGTGATTTAGCCTTTGTCTTCGTGGCAGCGATGCCAGTAGCATTAGCACTTGGCATCTTGGTTGGCAGCGCTGCCAGACAGATGCCAGGTGCGATATATGACTACTAAATTAATACATTGAGTTTGTCCGAGATGCTGGCAGCTGCGCCATGGCTTCCCGTTGGCATCCTGATGCTATACCGCCCGAAGTTACATTGTGGAAGATATGCAAATATCATTAAGAGATTTCTTGAGGAGAATACGAATTTGGAGTACAAAGCTGGGTCGTTTAGGGAATTTCGAAAGTTGTTCAGATGTACGATACAGTGGATGTGTTCCCCGTCAACATTATATCGAGTTTCATTCCACCTGTTTTACGAACTCCAGTTAATTTAGTGGCTTCCTCGATAACGAAGCATATGAACAAATAATGGAGACAGAAATTTCATAGCCACGCAACAAAAGAAAGTTTTCATTACGTAGATTGGCAGGTCAGATATGATACGTAAAGTCACTTTTATTCGTAACGAAGTAATAGGTATCTCATTCCATGGAATTTCTTGACAGGGTGTTCTGGATATTTCAAGCATTTATGGGACATAGCGATTCATAGCCGTGTTCTCAGAAGCCTACCGCTGCACACTATCCTGAGCTACTCAGTCTACATTCCCTTTTCATATTTCTTTAAGATCCATTTTATATCGACTCAGTAAATTACTGACTGTGCATGGACGAATCGGTTCGATTCCTTGCAGAAAGAAGAATCTTTCTGTTTCCTATCATGTTCAGGAATTAATGTGAGCCCCACACAGCATCCACTGCAGTGGATACCTGGGTCATTTCCCAGGTGATAAAGCAGCCGGAACGTGAAGATGATAATTTATCTTCGCCTAGTGCCCAGTTCAGGTCTGATTTCCCTCCCCCACACCTATTCATGGCTTAATGTTTTTGCACACCAACAAATTTAACTTTCTATACACGTTTACCTTTGAGAAATATAGTCCAAATAGTAAGACTTCGGGAGATTCCCGGTTATTACCTATGCTGGAACACGGGCTATCCTGACTGAGGTTTACAGTTGTTCCCACCGGTTCCTCCGGGCAAATGCCTTAAATCAGGCCACGATGACTTCCTGCACATCTTTCCCAATCCATTACTCGCCATCATTCACTCGTTCAACACTGTACTCTGCTTCGCCGAATAAAATACACGTGTGTGTTTACGAATTATGTATATCTTTGTTTCCAAGATAACACTTCTACAAAAAGAACTCCGTGGTCTACAGTCCGCAAGCAAACTATACCGACCGAGCGACTGCCGCTTCTCAGCAAAGTTAGTGCCAACTTTTGCCGACAGAGGGTGTCGCGTGTTCAGCGCAACGGATCCCAATCGCCGTTAATCTCGGTTTTCTAGACCGGACCCGCTATTTTCTTGAAATGGCTCCTCAGTTATCGTCACGCGGCAGAGTGGACCCACTACTTCTCAGAAAATCTGGTAGAGCCGGGAGTCGAACCCGGGACCTCTAGTTCTGTAGCCAGGAATTCTGACAACTAGACCACAGAGGCTGTCTCGTAACTCTTTCTGTTGTGGTTTAAATGCTGGTCCCAACATCAAGAACGAATTGCTTTTTGTTTTCTCGGAGCTGATCTCAGGATCTTCGGTGGCGTGTACTAAACTTCACTTTCCTCTAAATAGACGCATCTTCTTTAAACGCCGTCAATAGATGTGGAAGTATGTATACCAACCGGTGATATGTAAGACCCACGCTATGTAAGGCCCGGTTTTATGACGTCACCATAGAGTGGGGTAACTGCTGCCAGTGATGCCCCCTGTGGCGAGCAGCCATTGGGATGACTTTCGAGTCTCCAACTTCTACCCAGATTGGAATCAACCATAAATATTGTCATCTAACCCTCCATCGAGACGCAGGAATTAACCTTTTCTAAGCCATTAATTTTTTGACACATTCTTAACTGTGTGTATTTAGTATTCCCTTGCTGGAGTATCAGCGGAAGCTCTTCAGACAGCCCCGCTGCTTTCCCAAATGGCCAGTGCACTCGGCCGTTTCAGTACTTGATGCAGGTTCTACGAGTGCAAGTTGGGCCTAGAGAGGGCAGCCTAACGGATTCAGATAAATTCTATAGTGATTTCTTTTCTCTTGGCACTACAGCGCCAGTGGGCCTAGGCCTACCTCCATGAACTTCTCCTTTCACTTCGATTTTTCTAGATCTTACACATTCGGTATGACTCCTTGGGCGGGTGATCAGCTCGTCGCAAGGCCTCTACCTGTATACAAACACAGAAAAACGCACACACACAAACTAAACATACATGCGCTGAGTGGGATTCGAACCCACGATCCCGGCTTCCGAGCGAGCGAAGACAGTTCACGCCTTAGACCGTGACCGGCTTCTGTAGTGATTAGAAATCGTAAATATTGTCACGTACCCTGGTAACGCGACAAGAAATTAATGGGTTCCGGGTAAAATGAAGCGATTTATTGGATAAGTTGTTTACAATTACAATTTCCATTGGTCAAAAATACCGTCTTCTACACGATGCAACGTGACTAGTCCGTCGTCTCTCGAATTTCATATTCAGTCCACTATTCTGTATTCAGCAGTAGTTCTCTTCTCCACTGCTGTCTTAGTTGTTAACTCTGCTGGTTCCTTCTGCTCCCACCTCTGCTCTGTTCGCCTCTGTCCTGTTCTTCGCTTCTGAACTCTTGACCTCAGTTCTGCCTTCGAAACTCTCCTCTCACTTCTGTACTCCGTCTGACTTCTGTCCAAGTCCAAGCCCAAGTCCAAGTCTAAGGCCAAGTCCTATTACGACTGACGGTCAGTCAGTCAGTCAGTCAGTCAGTCAGTAAGTCTTGGTGTCGAGCCGGGGCTCATGACCAGATATTTATTACTGTTTGACACTTATGGTCTTGTTTTTGTGGGGCGCCCTCTCTGACGAGAGGACTGGTCTGTCTTTTTTATATGCTGCTGGCGCTTGCCAGCACAGTCTTTCTCGGGTCCGAGTCCCTTGGGTCTAGGGAACACCGAATCGAACAGTTAATCCCTCCGTTGTCATGAAAACGTCACCTCGGTTGTGCAGGGAACGTGACTGCCGTTGATTAGCAATGGACGCCCGCTCTGACTCAGATATTCGGTTTTTAGTCGGCACGCCACAATGTGACTTTTTGCTAAGATCCAAGAATGTATTTAAAGAAACGTTATCACATTAGAATAATTCGGGGGCACGCGAGAGCGTAGTTGGTTGAAGCAGTATTCTACAAGCAGGAAGGTCGCGGGTTCGAATCGCGATGAGGTGGATTTTTCAATTGACCTAATCCTTCCAGCCGCAATATGGCCCTACGATAGACTCAACCTCTAACAGAAATTAATACCAGGAATCTTCCTGGGGGGTAAAGGGCGGCTGGTGCGTAAGGCTGACAACCTCACCGCCATCTGTGAGCCGATTGCTTAAAGCAAATGCGAGAATCTCTACGCCTTACAACCCCATGGACCTTGACGGTCTGTTAAAGGAATAGATTTACCATTGCCGTTCCCATTAATATTGTAACGTGTCTGGAGTCCAGAAGAGACACTTCTGTGGAAACGCCAGAATAGACCGTTGCATAATAAACAACAATTGCTCTACTGTAGTTCTAACAGGAATCTCCACGGTTACGACGAATACGCGAAGGTTCCCACAGAGACAACGCGATAACAATGGGTTATTGCGTAGGAAACGCGGAGCCAACAATGCAACGTCTCCACCGCTATAACAGAGGGTTCGTTACCTAGCAGCGGCCAAGGATAAATAGCCCAGCTTCGACACGAAGCCAGTCAGTCTCGGAATAGTCTTCGGAGAAGAAAGACGTGATCGAGCCATCTTGGAAGTCAGCCTTGGGATAATCGCCAGAAGAGATAGTCCAGCATCGCCCAGTTATTGTAATCGGTTATTGTAAGCCTGCAAGTGCAGATGGTTGTAAAACGTGTGTAATGCGAGCGAACAGAATAAACTCGCTATATTGGGACGACGGCGTGTACTTATTTGTGGCGTGACACACAAACACGCTACAATATAATTCAAATTTATCTCATAGTTAGTTTTGCCCATTATAACTTTAACTTGGTCACTAGTCCTGAGCAAAGAACATACACTGAGTGTGATTGAGAGAGACGAGTGTTAAGAAGAATGTGTGGACCTGAAGAAAAGGGAATAATAAGGAGAAAGAATTACGTAACGAAGGGCTTTGTTATTTGTATTCTTCACTGAATGTGCTTAGGCTGATAACTAAAGGAGAAAAAACTAAGGCCGAAACATATAGAACTCGCTTTGAAGATGTCGACGATTCCTTTCAGTCAGTTCACAGGAATTATTTCTTGTCAATAACAAGCATCTTGTTCCTCGGAATTAAAAGACTGTAGCTTAAACACACTGTACATACTTACTTACTTAACCCGTTCTTCTTATACCTTACGGTGTCGAGGTTTTTTTTTTTTTTTTTTTTNTTTTTTTTTTTTCATTTTGATCACTTACAGACGGTAGGACTCCTTGGACGAGTGACTAGCCCGTCGCAAGGCCTCTACCTAAACACAGGACAACACAAACACAGAATAAACACATACACACACTAAACAACCATGCTTTGTGTGGGATTAGAACCCACAATTTCGGCTTCCGAGCGAACCAAGACAGGTCATACCTTAGACCGTTCGGCTACCGTGACCGGCCTAAACACATACTATAAGATTACTAATTTCATTTTTAATCGCAGTTTCTTCCCTTCGCCTACTATGACAGGGATTTTGTGTCGGGAAGTACGTATGATATGGGTCGGTAATGTAGCACTCAACGCGAGTCCGGACTGTTGTGGTAGCTTAGAGGATTTTCAGGTTCCATATTATCTCGCTCTAGCGAACAATTCTCCACTATCCAAGAAAGATCTTGCATATTAAAAGTTTAAAAAGCTAAAGTTGTCCCTGTGCTTATCTAATTAAGCACTATGCCATGAAGGCGTATGCGGGAGTGGATGTATAGATCCATGTTTTCTTGACCTCTACACTAGTTGGAGGTGAGTGGCCAGCGTCACGCCTTAGTCGTTTTACTCTCGACGAAAGAGACAGACCCCGGTACCCATTGGATAGGAGGTTTGGTGGGTCGCAGAACCGGTCTGGACGCTGTGGAGAACAGAAAATTCTTTACCGCACCGGTACTCGAACTCCGACCCCTCGGTGGTCCAGCCCATAGTCGGTCGCTATACCGACTACGCTATCCCATCTCTTTCTTGCGTATTAAGGATTATTTAATTTTTTATCCCACACAGATGGACCTGTGAGAATAATTAGTAATTACGACTGGACTCTATCAGTTTTTCACATCGACATAAACTTGAAAATGAGCTTCATTCCATTTTTAAATTGAACTACCTTCAGCTACAGCAGGTTGCCCGCGTCTCCCCAGTGACCTGAAGTTTACTCAAGAGATATGTGAGTTTGTATTGTAGTAGGAATTCTTTATTTTTCATCCCTTTCTGGACCCCCAACAACCCTCCTCCTCCTCCTCAGCCTCCTTCCCTTCGCGTTTTAAAAGTTCGAATAAACGACAAGAAACTAAAAGTTAGGGTTGGATGGAGCTAACTGGAAATACACACATGAGTGTATATATACACGAAGAAATCGAAGTTTACATAAGAATAATCTTTCCCCTCTCTCACCCCCCATTTTTTTTTTCGTAATATGGTATAGACATTGTCAATATTGAGAGTTTGACTTCAATTGAAATATTACCTTGTATACTCAAGGAATGTGAAACAGTACAATTAGCTTTAATATTTCATGGAATTTGCTGTAATTACGCATTAAGGCACTTAAAAATTTAATTTTAAAATCAATATAAATAAAGCCGACCATTCTGGAATACTTTACATGTTATTTTTTCTTTACAAATTTTTTTGGTGTATCGATTTCATTTCTTTAAAAAGTGAATTGGGAGATGATAATTTAAAGTGACCTATTGTAAAACAAAGGGGTTGTTGACTAGTGCCTGATGAGAATGAAAATGATCATGAAATAGAAGGTTGTGGGAATGTTGAAGATGGGGTTCGTTTTCGTTTCAGAGTACTATCATTTCTCCAGCATGCTTAGAATATGAAAATAAGAATAGGTTTAGGGTTTGGCAATAGTTTATACTAGTGATGTCAGCTTTAGTTTGGCCACGGAACCCTTTAGCACACGAAACATTTTAAGGGACCCATAATAAAATTCTTGTATATGAAGCTAAAGAAACTAAACCAGAAGTCTGCATAGATAATAATTAAATGTTAAGCAAGGTTATGAGATCAACACATTAAATAATTGCACTATTTATAAAGATACATATTATATTATATTTACGAAAAATGACTCTTGAAAACACATGCCACATATTTGTAATTATCATTATGAAAATTGTTTTTTTTTCTTGACTTGTTCACAGATTCTCTCTCTCTTTTTTGTGTTTGACTTGATATTCGAATGTTGAATTTTCAAACCTCACGCAACAATTAGTCTGTTCCTGCATTTTGTTTTTGTCGCTGCGTTATTTGGAAGTCATGTTTCGCACGAGTAGCCTACATGCTTGTGAAGGGTATCAGCTGACGAAATACACGTTTTGGTAAAACATTTTGCTCTGAGACAAAAACACACCTAATTTAGGGCAATTGAATTTTTGGACTTTGTACATCACCCGATATTCTAAAGAGCACTATAAGAACACAGCATTTCGGAAATTGGATGTATTTCCGTCCTCAGGTCAGGGGATGGGAGGCAGTTATTCTGTTGAATCCATTATAAAGATTGTTGACGGCTCTTGCCAACGGATCCAACAGAGTAAATGTCTCTCATCCACTCTCCTGAGGATGGAAACATTCAGTTTCTGAAACGTTATGTTCTTTAATGTTCTTTAGACTAGCCGACAATGGACAAAACCCAAATATAATTACTGTCCTCAGTGGCGTACACTATCGTCAAAACACATGAGAACCTACACTTCGGTTTATGAATTTCTTCCCCCGAAAATTATACAATGCATACAATCAAGTGCGCGCCGCGGCTGCAATTTGCCGTGAGTCATACCATCGCAGAACGGATGCAGTCGCGGTGAGTGTTGCAACTCCTGCCCGCTACTGCATCCGTTCTGCGGTGGTATGACTCACGGCAAATTGCAGCCGCGGCGCGCACTTGATTGTACGCACTGTATTTTTTATTTAATGGAACTCCAAAATAAAAATTATGTTAAGTGAAATTTTGATAATAATATCGTGACGTGGATGGTGCAACAGGAAGTAGGGGTCGCGTGAACTAGGCGTTCTCGAGAGTGACGTCACATACCCCCACTCCTTCCACCATTACGCAACGCTCGGTAAATACCCCTCCCCGCGAGGCTGTGACCTCACGCAACAGGCGAGTCCGTGCAGCGACTATTGCTAGGCAATGCGTAGGTAGAAACACTTGACAAGAATACTTGATATCTGTTGCCGAGCAGCAATGTGTTCTCTATGTTGTTCGTGCCGAGCCTAAATAGGAAGCAGCGAACACTATTCAGGAGTAGTAAGCAGTGAGGATTGAGCCAGTTACTAGTATTCAGTATGAGTTGAAGTCCAGCAGCTACGAGTTGAGTTGTATCGAGTGAATGGAAGTGACTATATCAGGAAAAGTAATTGTGAAACTGTGAATTGTGTAAATGTAAGAGCGAGTGTTCAATAAATTCTCTATATCCAATACGGCGTGAAGTTATTTGTGGCGTTACATAATCAACAGGTGACAATATTTAAATTACCATTTCTATATTGTAATATGCGAAAGCATAATTTTCACTTCGCGGAACCCCGGAGTTCTGCAGAACAATATTTGGGAAGTAGTGTTTTAAACATAAGGAAGGCACTCTCGTCCTTATGTTCGCAATACCCGAGTGAATATGGTCCCTTTAAGGCGTACAGACAAAAATATTCGGAGAGCTGAATAATGGCTCTGAAAGAGACCACCGTCCAGATTCGAAGCTTTACTCAGCCTCCTAACCTACCAGAATCATCTTGACCCCAGGCGTCATAGTTGAACAACAAAATGTAGAAACGATTCAATGTCATGTATCTTACTTCTGTGTTATAATGTCCTTGCTTAAGTAAATCCATGGAGTAGGGCCCTTCTGTAAAAGCTAACAGTCGCTCAGCTAACGAAACTAACTCCACGGAGCTGAATCCTTCTTGAGAAGCTGCCGGTTGCGAAGCTATCAGTCACTCAGCTATTCATAAAATTCCCCGCCTTTTATACAACACGAACGTTAATTACCATGTTAAAAACTGATCGCTATCCTGAGCTAAATAAATCCAGTTTCCGATTGTATTTTTAAGATCTATATTAGTAATATCCTCCCGTCTATCCTGGGTGATTCAGGTGGTATTTTCTTGTAGGTTTTTACGGAAAAAAATGTGTGTGTCAGAGCTGTTACTTCAGTGCATCATCGGTGTAATTTACGGCCAACAGCACGTACTTTAACTTGACTGCTAACACCCGTTCTTTAGAATTCATACTTACTCAATTGGTTAGGGCCGCGCCATAGTTCAAGCGGGTAGTCGCTGGCTTCCCACCACGGCGGCCCCGGTTCGATCCCGGGTCTGGTCAAGTGGGATTTGTGGTGTACAAAGTGGCGCTGGGGCAGGTTTTCTCCGAGTACTTCGGTTTCCCCTGCCAATCTTCATTCCACCAATTGCTCTACAATAACCCTCACCTATCATCTGGGGCTGGTACAATAGGCCAGAAGTGGCCGCAGTACAATGGAATTAGTCCCACCCCACTAGCAATAAAAATACTCAATTGGTTAATCAATGTTCTACATTTATAAAACCAGAAGGTCAATTTTATTGTTCACAAAAACGTTTGTTGGACTTTGTCTTGATCTCATTGAATCAGTTGAGCAAATTAGCATAATTTTTGTGTAAAATCCAATATCTCTTGTATGTTTGCGCCTTCTAGGTGGTCTTTTCCCTGCAGAATTTCCAACTGTAATTATTGTAGCATATAGACACATTTATAAGTAATGACTCTGTAAGCAACGCCCGTTGGTAGGCAACAGATTTCTGTCACGCACCAATGAACTGTGAAGCGGTTTTTCTGTGTAGTTCGCTAAACAAAATTTGAATAGCAACAGAGAAACTGTGTTTTCTGTGCGGTTTATGCCGAGATGTTGTGATCAGGACAGTTAGTGAGAGTTAGTGAATGCAGTTCCTTGCAGGGAAGTGAGGAGTTGGTTGGTGAGCTAGTGAGTTGGTCAGAGAACTGCAGTTCAGCCGCTGTGAGCTGTTGCTGTTAGAAGCTGAGGCACGGGGATAGTTCTGGAACCCAGAATAAGGAGAGCGTCCACCGTTGAAGCCGTTACCAGGCAACGACTGGTGAAAACACAGAAGACTGAAAAGATTAGTGCTTGCTGTAGTGAACTGTAAGAGTCTGTGAATGTACGATAACATTATAGTTACTTGTAGTTACGATCAATAAGTGTGGAATAAATCTAGTTACCAATCCAAACCCCGTCTATGGTAACTCATACACGTGATATTGTATATCCACCTCTCACATTCCTTATGCGTGCTGCATATCTCCCTCACCTCATCCTCTCTGGCGTAATAACGCTTAACTATATTTAGTGAAGGAAAAGTGATGACGTTCTTCATCTTGTATGACTGTCCTCTTATTTCCTCTTTCTTCGGTTCAAATATCATCCTTAACACTTCTCGTGAACACGACAATCTGAAACTTATACAATAAAATCTAAGAAAATAAAGAGGCAGAGTTCCGTGCTTTGGCGTTATTGGCACAGACTGCATGGGATCAACCGTCTCCCGCCCCTGGTACGTGTGACATCCCTTAAACCAATCAAAGTGGCTGCAGGTGATGTTGCTACAATAGATCAACACTAAAGAAAGAATTTAATTTTAATCCGTATCTATTTTCTCACACCAAATCGAAAATTTCCTTTACTCGCTATCTATCTGCCTGCCCGTCTGTCCATCTGTCCGTCCGTCTTATCTGTATGTCTTTCTCTGTCTCTTTCTCCATCTGTCTATCTGGCTCTCTGTCTGTCTATATGTCAATTCACCTGTCTCTGTCTCTCTCTCTATTTATTTATGTATATATACACACACACATACACACACCTATTTGCCTATTCTTCTCTTGATCTGTCTCATCTTTTTCCTTGTTTATTTCTTGCTTTTATGTTCCCCGCAAATTTCCCATTGCAGGAAATGTTAGTCAAATATTACAAATATTTATATTTTTTTATTTTAACGAAATTTCAGGATGACAGATATTGTAACTATATATTGTAACAGTTTTACATACTACTTGTGTATCTGACAGCAAGATTAATAACTACGGCATTTAGTATGTCTGCTAGTGTTTATGTGTATATCCGACAGAAAGCATTTTATGCAGAAATGTATTGACATGAACGCCATTGAGTGAAAGAAATGTGTGTCTGATTGAAATCGGATTTCGTAAAAGTTATATAAAGGTGAAAATGTTACGCGATCCACTGTTATCCAAAGCGACTGTTTAACGAAGGCAGACCACCAGCAATGGTTCTCTGAACACAAATACCCGATCTTTCTCCCTTACATATTATAACAACCTCCCCTCAGCCCCCTTCCCATGAACATTTCAAAAGTAAATAACATAAAAATTCTAGCAGGCACTTTTCTGGACCAATCCCACCCCCTTTTTTTCTTTCTTTCATCCCTTCAGAAATCAAAGCTAAACATTCCCTTTTCAAAGACATCCAATCACAACATGGTCTTTCTCTAAAAGCTCTTGAACACAGACACAATGGCTCCGTCCATAACGCTGTATAATCAAGACTGTGTATGCGTCTCCATCTCTCCTTTCATTCAGTAACAGGAGATAAAAAATACATTACATTTTAAGTTGCCTATTCAATACTCCACTGAAGTGGGAAGGAACGCGCCTCGGTACTGCTGAGTTACAAGTAACCATAGCGTGCCTCTGAAACAGACGAAATGTGTGGTATTGAATGTTGCATTACAGGTTTCATGGACTGACTAGGTTTTGGAAACGAAGAAAGAAGAAGGAGGAAGAGAAACGGGCCAGAAAACAAGGAACGACAGAGTATGACAGAAGAAAGAGAGAAGTAAAGAAGGAAGGAAAGAGATCGAAGGACAGAAAGAGAAAGAAAGAATAGAAGAAAAGTGTAGATCTGAACGTAAATAAAGAAAGAATACGGGGAAGGAATGAAAGAAAAGGAAGAAAGAAAAGCAGTAAAGAAATAAAGCAGTACGGTATGTAAGCAAAGGGAACAAACACAATGTTAGTGTGGACAAGAGCGCGTTATGCCCTCGATCGCTCGAACACTGGGATCGTGGCTTCAAATCCCATTCCGAGCATGGATATGTGTCCGCGTTTTTTTCTTATTTGTGTCGTCCTGTGTAGGTGAAGACCTTGTGAAGGGGTGATCCCCCGTCCAATGACTTCTGCAAAACCGCTAAAAGATTCATACACTCAGAAATTGGTTTTGAATTGAAAGAGCCAGAAGGGCTAATCCGTAAAGAGGATGAAGAAGAAAAAAGAGGAGAGAGAGAGAGAGAGAGGAATAGGGTGGTAAGTAATGCATACAGAGTTTTGGTGAGGAAGTCTCTAATAAAACTGTCACCGAAACATTTCCTACCCTCTTTGTGCTGGTGAGTTTTCTGATTCTCTTATTACAGGGTTGTATTTCTTCAGTGACGTATAGAAATACTCTGAAGAATGCCGTCTTTTGGGGTGTGGCGCCGCGTAAATCTTGTGTGAACCGATATTTCGGAGAAATGTATCGCCTCCATCTTCATGAAAGAAAAATCCGCAAACGAGGAACCAGCTTGATCAAGTGGATGCAGACTTGGTTTCCTCAAGCTGGATCCTAGCTCGCGGATTTTTTACCCTGAAAATGGAGGCCATACATTCCTCCGAAACTTCAGTTCACGCAATATCTAAGTGGAGCCACGTCCCAGAAGACGCCATTCTTCATAGTCACCGCCGGGAAACCCTCAAATTTTATACAGAAGTACTCGTTCTGGAAATTGAACCCTACGTACCCTATGGTTATACTAAAGTGATCCATATTCATTAATCATCCTAGCATGAACACTATATAGTTTAGATACTTATAGTGTCATTAATATGATGACATGACATATCTTCACTCAGCAGGCCTAGCTACTTCTACTGCGATTAAACCGAGGACGAAGGAATGGGTGTGGCATGTATCACAAACGAGAAAGATGTGAAATTCCTACAAAATTTTAGTAGAAAAACTCCGAAAAAGAAGACCGGTTCTTAGTTGTAGAATAATATTAATATGGATCTTAAAGAATAGCGCGCGGACTGGATATGACTAGCTTAGAATACTTTCAGTGGCGGGCTTGTGTGAACGCGGGAACGCTCTTTGGTGTTGTGTAAAAGCTGAAAATTTCTTTTCCATCTGAGAAACATGAACCTTTTTTTCGCGCTGTGTATTGTAGATGCTGGCAACACCTTAAAATAAACCACAAGAGCACCTTGAACTTTTCAAAAGGACCTTGCACCGTAGAATGAATCGGTTAGTTAACTAGCTGTGGTTGTATGAATGTAAGATCGGCTGCGAAGAAATGATAACAGAACAGGATTAAAGAAAATATTGAAAGAGTTTCAGATCTGTGTGACACTACCGTTGTACGTTGCCAACAAAGTAATTAATGTAGTAAGATAATATTTTCCTTTGCTTAACTAATGAAGCACTACTCCATGGAAGCGTATGCGGAAGTGGACGTATAGATCCACGTTTTCTTGACTTCGGCACTAGTTGGAGGTGAGTGGTCAGCTTCACGCCCTGACCGCTTTACCCCGGGGGAAGAGCTTCCGCTACTAATAAGAACCGGTCTGGACGACGTGGAGAACAGAAAATTCTCTTGACCCTACCGGGATTTGAACTCCGAACCCTCCGTCGTCCAGTCCGTAGCCAGTCGCTGTACCGATTGCGCTGTTCCGGCTCCTGTAATTAGTGTAGTTTGCAAGGGAAAGAATATGTGTCCTATATCACTGGTATTATATGGTATTTTTCTCCGTTCTACATATCCTAACATCATACACGGCGCTTCCATTTTGGATATTTACAACTCTGAAGAGGGTATTAAAATTCGTCAGCATGTCTTTCCTTCTGCCCCACGCCTGGTTCAGAGTGGGTCCCCAAAATATGTGTGTGGTATTTTCTCTCCTCACAATATTTACGACCATTTCATTTATTTATTTTATTTCGTTTTGTTTTGTTGCATTTCTACTTCACCCTTTTCTTCTCTTACCGTACTCTCCTTTATGAAGCCTTCAGCATCTCTGTCGATGCTCCTTTTGTGCAGGCTCTTGTGAACATACATCGTTGACCTGAAGTTTGTTCGGTTCGTTGTCGGGAGTCGCATAGTCGTTAGCCAGATATTTCTAGTAGTTTTTTTTTGTTCCTAGTGGGGTGGGCCTAAGTCCCTTGTACTGCGGCCACTTCTAGCTTATTGTACCAGCCCCAGATGATAGGTGAGGGTGATTGTGGAGCAATTGGTAGAACGAAGATTGGCAGGAGAAACCGAAGTATTCGGAGAAAACCTGCCCCAACGCCACTTTGTCCACCACAAATCCCACTTGACCAGACCCGGGATCGAACCCGGACCGCTGCAGTGGGAAGCCAGCGACTAACCGCTTGAGCTATAGCGCGGCCCTTTCTATTAGCTTGCTGAAACCAGAAAAAAATGTGTTTGTTTTTAATGACTGTTTCTTTGGGAAAACTGGAATGGGAAATATACAATGTTGAAATTGCTTTGAAAACTGACGTATTACTGACGAAGAATAAAGACACATCCACGAAGTCCATTGGAGAAGAGTCCATGATGAGTTACGTTCATTCCCTCAAATGTACTCTTACGGGACACGAAGGTTCATTATTGCAAACTCGAGCTCGACATTAAAATCCATCCTGAATCGGATGAACCCAGTCGTTACACTCATATCCTGCAATTATGTTCCATTTTAATATTATCTATCCATCTACGCCTATGTCTTCCAAGCTATTTCTTCCCTCCATTCCATCAGATTAGAGCTATATACGCATTTTTCAACTGCCCATGTATGCTACAGAGCCGCGATAGCTCAGTCGATCTAGCGACGCGCTTAGAGCTAGACGGCAGGGACAACAGTCTTTTTTCTTATCCACAGCATCCATATCGGCTCTGGGGCCCATCCAGTATCCTATTTAATGCGTGCAGAGACCTCTTTCCGTGGGGGTAAAGTTCCTGCGGCGTGAAACTGACCATACATTAATCTAGTGCCGGTATCAAGAATGGTGGAGCTATACCTTCACTGTCCTACACGTCTTAATGGTGTGGTGCTTGATTAATTAAGCACAGGAGCAACTTCACGTTCATCTTTACCCATGTATTTCACGCGTTCGGCCTATCTCATCCTCCTTTTGTTGATCAAGAAGGGTTCGAACTGTGGAACTCCTTGTAATGCAGTTTTCTTCATCCTCCAGTTACTTCTTTGCCCTTCCTAAATTCAGATACTTTAATCAGTATTTTCTTTTTCAACATCTTCAACCTTTATGTTTTCTTAGTTTTAAAAGCAGTTTCACACATGTGAGAAATAGGCATAATTTTAGTTTTGTATGTTTTAATTTCTCGATTTTTAAATACAAATTAAAAAAAAAAGTAAGTAACGAGAGTCTACGATTAAGCCTTCATGCAGCGGACTTGAATATCGGTTCTCAACTCGGTGATTTTAGTCCGGAAGGGAACTATACCGACCGAGCGACCCCGCTTGTCGACGAAGTTTAGTGCCAGATTTTGCGGATAGAGGGTGTCGCGTGGTCAGCGCAACGAATCCCCACGGCCGTTAATTTCGGTTTTCTAGACCGGAGCCGCTCAATTATCATCACGAGGCTGAGTGGACCCCGTTCCAGACCCGCTACTTCTCACATCTGGATCTATAGCCAGGAAAATACACTGTATCGCCATTGCAAAAGCCATTCAAAGACTGATGTATAGGACAAAGTCACAGTTTGTTCTAGGAAGGAAACTATTCCCACAAATAAACTCCGGTAGAGAGTAGATTGTAAATATGCAATTTATATGTTAATAAAAACTGCGTATGAAATGTCGTGAGATCGAAAATACGGAACAGAACGGACGTATTAGGTAAGAAGTGGGAAAGGCAAAGTCAGAGAGAGAAAGAGAGAGAGGATTATCGGGTCATATAAAAAGGTTGCGATCCAAAAAGTAGTGTCTGGTATCAGTATTTGTGGCGGCCCTTTTAGGTAGAAGCTGTGAAGAACGGGATGCCCCTCCGTTGCCCCAACCCACCCTCTCACACTGTTAGTTGCCTTAGAGTTTACAACAAAAACAAAATTGGACCTAGACTTTACTTATTCCAAACACTAGCAACCCTTCTTACTCCTCCTTATCAAATACAATGCTGAGGGTTGAGGTAGGGTGAAGAAAGAAAGATTTTGTTTTCATCCTTTATTTGTGTAATGCATTAGACTGCAAGTTCCTATGCCTCATCTTAATGGGGCTCTTTGTGGTACTTCTATATTCCTAAATCACAGATAGGAGCATGTAAGATATCTCAAGAACATCAGAACTGCAAACTTCCTGTATGAGTTTATTTATGTGCTTAGCGCCTTCATTCTGCCATTGCTTTCTCTTTGTTCATTGTCGAAATTCGACGAAGTGTCTTACGACACGTTTCAAGTACAGTACTAAGGAGTCGAAGCAAGATAAGTTTCAGAGTGTGTAGAACGTATTGAAAACAAGAATGAAACGGACAGGACAAGCAACAGGCATGCAGCAGATGGGACATTTATACAGCATTCCAATAGATAAACGTGAAGCCAAGAGAACCCTTGGGAGATAGAGGTAGAGAGAGAGATGGGAGAGTAATATTACACCGGCAACAACTTATCGCTTGCTTTCTTGACTGATTGCTCAATTGCTACTAGTCCTCGCCAGCACAGTGATTCTTCGTTTAGAGTCCAACGGGACTCGTGGCCACATTTTGCTTTCTGACGGCCCTGGGAGCCTTCAGCCAGCCCCTGCCTACTTTCTTTCACTAAAACTTATAATATATATACAGTCGCCTCCGTGGGAACTACCAACGGCATCTCTTCTAGGTTCTCTATTCCTCCTTTTAGGCGTCATATCACATTGTTTTCTCCTTAAAGCTGCTCGTCCCGAAGAATCTACAGGAGTACTGTCAGTTGTTACGGTGGAGGGGAACACAAGTACACAAACGGCAGGGTGATCACATAAACCTACTTTTAGTTTTTCAAAATAAGGAAAGTAGGTTAAAAGAGAGTTGCAGAAATATGTAACAGATTTGATTGAATTTAACTGTCTCAGGATTGGGTCCACCCGCTGTATTTTGTGAACATGGCAACGACCCTTGAAGACACGATTAGCTGTAAACATGTGAAGAAAGACCTTGCATCGTGGAGTAGGTTGTGGCCCTTTGTGCTGATGGCCAACATTGTCGCGTTCAAGGTGGTTTCACATCTGTTTGAATGTATTTATATACATCTGCAAAAATAAAGTAATTGTTGACATGGATGTGGCATTAAAGTTGCACACTTTCATCTTCCGGCAATAGAAATTGGGTTCCGGAAAATAAATTTAAGATTTTGCTGTATTAGAGAAAATTGTTAGATTTAATGCTCTTACGGTTTGTGGATTTACTTTTTCTTAGTAATCACGAATATTCCTGTGAGTTGATACAGAATATTTATGCAATATTGAGAACAGGGTGTTAAGAAGAACATTTAGAGGGTTGAAATAATAGGAGCTTGTAGAGAAACGTATAATGAGGAGCTTCATAACTTGTAATCTTCGCTAAATATAATTAGAACAATCATGTCAAGGAGCATGAAATTGGCATGTAGCACGCATGGGGAAGAGGAGGAATGCATATAGGGTTTTGGCGAGAAGACCAAAAGGAATGACACCACTAGGAAGACCTAGAAATAGGTGAGAGGATAATAATGAAATGGATCGTACAGAAATATGATGGTATAATATGTACTGGATTCATCTGGCTCAGAATAGATACCAGTGGAGGGCTCTTTCAAACACACTACTGAACCTTCAGATTCCATAAAATTTTGGGACATTCTTGAGTAGCTGAGCTACTGATAACTTCTCAAGGACTCGCCGCCGTGGAGTTAAGTTATTTAGTTAATGTGCATGTTAGGAAAAGAATAGGGACAGCAAACTAAACTCGCGACAGCCCTCCCGATCTGGACACTCCCTCAGACCACAATCTAATCTGTATCTAAGTTGTTCTCGTGGTATATGATTTTCACATTTTTCAAGTAAATTACATGAATGTCTTATATCCCCGTGCGTGCTACATTTCTCGCTTATCTTATTTTCATTGATTTTATCATCCTGATCATGTTTCTTGAAGAGGACCCCTACCAAGTATGAAGTTCCTCATTCGGCAAGTTCATCCGGCAGTTACTTCCGCCCACTTAAGTCGAAATAATGTCCTCGGTCTTCTGATCTCAGGCAGTAATCCATCTATGTTCATTCCTCTGTTGTATCAAGAGCTGTTTTCAGCACAAGGGTCCGTACATTCGCCTTACATGAGCAGATGTAAGTCATTCATGTTTGTACTCTTCCAGAATATCGACTGCGAAATTCATATCTATAACGGAAAAATTGACCATTGACATATATCGTTCTTGCGTGTATCAGAATCCTTGATGTTCACATTAAAAACCCCAAGCCAATGAAATACGTGCCCGCACCGCTTTCGTCGTTTTTACGATGCAATAAAATCGAGAAATGTTTGTTTCGGCTGTCGGGGTTTTTCGGTCTCCCTGAGCTGAATAGCGCACTCCGCTGGGCGTCTATCCTGTGCCTCTCTGTCTCTTTCTACTTTTATGAGTTCTGACCTAGAGGAACTACGGCATAATAAGACACAACATAAACAAATGAATAGGGAATCATTAGCCGGCTGAAAATTGTAATTCACTCACTCATTCATGGAGCTGAGCCCTTCTTGAGAAGCCGCCAAGTATTTCCCAGCATGTTATGTAACCCGAATGTTCATTACTGGGTTCACAAGAGCTCTCCACTGGTACCTGTCCAGAGCTAGATCAATCCAATTTATACCATCCCATCCTATCTCTCTAAGATTCTACTTCTAACATTCGAAGTACCAAATCTCATATCCATTTCTTTCGCTTAGGCCGTTTATCCAAGGAATCCGCCCAAGTCCGAGGATTCTTATGATCTTTCGTAGCAAGCTTATTTTTAAGGTTAGGAATTGTTAGCCCCACGCCCAACCCCGAAGCTGAAGGACTACCCCTCCTCGACGGTCCGCGACTGTTTATTCAGTATATTCACAGCTAGCCTCCTTACCTGGAGGGCGTCTGCTCCTTCCGCAACCTGAGGACGCGCCATGCCATGGTTGAAAGTGAACCACATAACATGGGGAAATTGTAACTGGTTTTATAATTTTACAACACATTAATCTTTCTCCAGTTTTTGTGTGTTGATTTACTACGTTTCAGTCTGCTATCTGAAAACGTAAAGATTAATCGAAATAAACAAAACTCTAGTATAGTGTATTATATGGGTGCGAGACTTGGCGCATTCACATTAAGGGAAGCTCATAAGCTTAGGGCCAGCTTAGATGTTTTCGCAAAGGTGAATATGAAGAATAATACATTCTGGATTGTAATGCTACGTAGTTCGGTAGAAATAATCTGAAGATGGAGGAATTATGTTTCTCCGAAACGTCAGAAACTTTTATAGAACTGCAAGTTGTTACAACCCAGAAGTTCGTATGCTTAGTGTACGGGGGCTGCTGGGGAGAACACGGTAGTGTAGTTGGTTGAGTGAGGCACTGTGCTACAAGTCAGAATATCGCAGGTTGGAAGGCTTTTCCAATTTACCTAATTCTTCCAGCCGCACTATGCACCTGGAGTCGGCTCAACCTTCAAGAGAAATGAGTACCAGGAATCTTCCGGGGGGGGGGGAAAGAGCGGCCGGCGTGTAAGGCTGACAACCTCACCTCCATAAATGAGTCGATTGTCTAGAAGATGTGGGAGCCCCGACGTCTCACTACCGAATAGGCCTCCATGGACACAAAAACACACAGCCGGACTGTTGGGTAGCAAAGGTAGGGGACACAGAGAGTCAGACCGCTAGGTGATCTCATAAGCCTCATAAATCTATAGAATTAGGGGTTATACACAGACAGCAGACAAGAAGGCGATTCCATAAACCTTCCTTCTTCTTCTTCTTCTTCTTCTTCTTCTTTACAAAAAACCCAACGTAGGCTAAAAATATTGTGTGGTGAATTTATGGGACCTTTGACGGATATAATGGGAAATTATCTAAATTCTTGACAAGTATGAATAAAGAAACTACAATAATAATATTGAATACAGATCCACAAGGATAGTCTACTCTTGTTTTGATGTACACGTTGAGTTTCGATAGTGTTAATATGTTCCTACCGGCTTGTGAGTATTGACATTTATATCACTATATGAATGAAGCTTTCGAACGGACATCACTCATCTACGACTCAATAAATGAACTGTCAGACATTTTAGTGGGTATTTTTGTTCACATCTCTCCACAAAATTGACAAGCACTGACTAAAACATTACACAGGTACCTTGTTGGAGGTAATTTCACATCAGAATGATATGTGATTGCGAGATTGATGAAACGGAGAAAGCAGACAGATTGTGTAATCCTCTCATAAATTATTAATAGACCAGAACATCATATCCCGGTGACGTTGAATTGGAATTCAGAGTAAAATCAAATGCAGTACATTGCAGACCGAATGTAAATGGATTGACGAGGAATTTGCTTCATTCAATGATAGAGATTATAAGACCAGTCTAATGCTGCATCTGTTTTTAGGGAGGACAGTACTAAAATAGATCTTAATCATAAAACTGTCAGCTTTGTCTCTTACAGTGCCATGCCACCACTTTTAATTTGTCAGAGCTATTATTTTTAATGGGTATATTCACTCATTCACTCATGCAGCTGAGCCCTTCTTGAGAAACCGCCAACTGTGCAGCTGCTCAAGAATTTCCCAGCATTTTATGGAACCCGAAGGTTCATTACCGTGTTCACAAGAGCCCTCCACTGGTCCCTATCCTGAACCAGATTAATCCAATCCATACCATCCCATCCCATCCGATCTCTCTAAGATCCATTTTAATATTGTCCACCCACCTACACTTTAGTCTTCCCATTGGTCTATTTCCTTCTGGCTTGCTCACCAATATCCTACATGCATTCCTCCTTTTCCCCATTCGTGCTACATGCTCTACTCACCTTATCCTCCTTGACTTGAGCATTCTAATTATACTTGGAGAAAGTTATAGCGTAGACAGAAGTGTTAGTAATTCTGATTTTTATTTGGGAGGTGTTTGATTCGAAACTAAGTTGGGATATCACCTACCTTTATTTATTTTTTCCGTGATTCTCCTACCGAGTGAATGTTCGGTTACACGTTGTAATAGGACAAAGTTGCTTTTCCCAATTTCTTTAAAACTCATCGAGCGTGCTCGCACTCTGTTAATTTTCGTTGCTAAATAATCTAGGCAGGTGATAGGGCGTAGTTAAATAACCTATGTTTAAACACTCAGATAACAACAAATGAAACCATAATGAGACCTCGTGATTAATTCGTTTTCGTTCCTTTAAAATCTTAAAATTTTACACTAGTAACACAATTTTCTTTTTGATTTTTCTATGGAGTCAGATATTTTTGAAGTAACTGTACTATCAACAGGTGGAATCATTGTGTAGTGGTCTATCAAACAGTTCTGAAGTGGCAGGCTCTTCGATTTTGCGATGTTCAAATAAAATCATAAAAAGGCAGTAGAGATAAGAAAAGGTTTCCCTACCAAACGAACAGAAATATTGACACAGGCAATAGAAATTCCGAAATCAGTGAAGAGGAAAAGTAAGAAACGTTATCGGTTTCCAGAGTTCAGAGGCAAACTGAACGTTTTCAAATACAATCACTTGTTCTGTCCTCTCTCTTTCTCCTTGTCTTCCCTCACTGTAGCAGTAACACTGTCGTGGTGAAAGAAAAAGACTTCAGGGTGAAATGGAACGGGGAAAAGGGGAGTCTGTTCGCTAAACGATTCTATAAAACTGGCTGCCGACCTTGTCGATCGTGTCTTTAGATCTCTATAAAAAGGAAAAGAGTAGAAGGAAGTGCCTATATAACAGAGTTTCGAAAAAGACGTGAATCAATTGGGGCAGTTTGGAAGGAAAGTGGACTACGAAACTTTGTGAGAAACAGATAAATGCTTTTGCTTTGAAGTCCATTCCTTTAGAGATACAAAGTTCATTACGTTAACTCATTGTTGACATGCCAGTATTGATATAATTGCAACTAAATCCTTTTAATAATCTTATTTGAACTCTCTGTCGCCCAAAAGACTGTGTGCGATTTACATTAAAAAGTTCTTGTTTTGAATCGAGACCAGTTATGTCAGTGTTTTCGTGCCCATCCTCAGCGTTTATAAGCTTGTCACAGAAAGGTAAGTTACAATATAACATGGCGTCTTGTTTCCAGTTCCCTTATTTTTAAATACGTTTGCATTTCAGCATATACGTACGTACGTATGTATGTATGTATGTATGTGTGTATGTGTGTATGTATGTAGTTCTCATACTGTCTAAAGTTCACAGAGGAAATGATACAAATAAGTAAAAACACCGTAACAATTAGTTACAATAATCATGACTTCCTTAACAAACCAATATTAATGTGCTCGCATGTGTACCAATCAACCCCTCGTAATGCTATACTTCCTGAAGAGAATAGTTACTCAAGTGGTCAAATAATTTTGTTTTTATAAGGGAGTAGGTATTTCATTAACATATTGAAAGAATCCCACCTCTAGACCTGATCCTGAACCACATGAATACAGACCACACACCTGCATCAAATGTCTATAATATTTTCTAAATATTATCCTTTTCTCTGTGCTTCGGTCATCAAATGTGTAACTTCGTACAGGTTTGCCGATTAAGACAGGATGCGCATTTCTCATCTGTCCGTTTGTGCTGCATACGTCACCAAGCTCGTATGCTATCCAGTTATATCGACTGTACTTCATACTGAATATCAGTGCAGTGCGTATAAACAGGCGAGGTGGGTATCGAGACGGATTAAATGCGTTGTCAAAAATAACGTCCCGTTCATAAAAATGACGACACTGTGACTATTAGTCTCCTGGATCGAGATAGGACATGGAAAACACTTTTCACGCAGTGAAACTCTAATTCATAGAAGTATTATGTTTTTGGACACTATCCATTGTCTTGTCTATTTTTTAAAGACCGTCCTGTTTCTTTTTCAAAACACAACTTTTCGGAGACTGAATTCTGTTCGCGTCTTCAGGTAAAACATACTCAGTTTGGTCCAATAGAGGGGCTAGCCCCTATCTCCGGACACGTATGCCAGTTTCAGAAGTGTTTCAACCAAGCACAACAGAAACCATCTGTGAGAGCGAAGAAAATATTCAACTATTGAAACTATATGAGGCCGTGCACCAGAGAAGTATCTCGAATGAAATCACGCCTGGAGAGAAGCAATACTCCTTGTGGTGCCAACACAAGAAAATCAAATAATTCCCACTCTAGCTACACTTGACGGCGCTGTAGTCTCTTGACTTCTGCTGTGTTGACAGGGGTCCAGATGGGAGAAATATCCACACTGGGGTTTATAGTTTAAAAATTCTTACTAAATTATAATAAATAAATTGCACTTTATACAGGGCACAATTTCAATTCGTGTATGGGCCAATTTGTCCCCCTCCCAAATAAAGTCGAATTAATTCTTCATATGTAGGATCTGATATTTTCACAGCGGTGACTACAAAGAATTCCGTCTTTCCGTCTTCTGGGATGTGGCGCCGTGTAGATCTTGTGTGCTAGCCACCTGCTCACGCTGGTTCCTCGCTCGCGGAGTTTTCTACCCTGAAAATGGAGGCGATACTTTCCTCCTAAACGTCGGTTTACACAAGATCTACACGGTGCCACATCCCAGAAGACGACATTCTTTATAACTTGGGTAAACTGGTAAATTTCTCTTTGTGGGTGATTTTAATTGAAACTGTACATCAGTTACTCGATATGGTTAGGCCATAGTCTCAGCTGTATTAGACTCCCATTAATCATCCAGGAGATAGTGGATGTTATGTTTGTCAACAGCGTATATTAAACGTTCTTATGATGGTAAGATTAGTAACTACATACTCGTATTTACAATAGCCGCAATTAGCCTCACGGTTTCTGGTTTTACTGTGGCTGTATGTCTCACGTGCTCATGTAGTGAGATCATCATGAATAAACAATACGTGATAATACGTCCAGTGTGACGGCTTAGTTCTTTCTGATGAGAGACAAACACACAAAATCGACTGAAGAGGTAACGATACTGATTTTGCAGAGTCAGCTCCCACCACGAGGTTACTCGTCACTCGCCCGGAGTTCTCCATGATTCCTCTTTGCTATGACTCTTACCTGCTCCAACGGAATAGTGGAGACTACTGTTGAAACGACGACCATGAGCTGGAGCTCAAACAAGTTTAGAATGCAAAGCGCGATTCTTCCACATTAATCCTTATTCTCGTCGCATTGGTTAAGGTAAAAAGTTATTAACTCTCCCTTGGGCGTGTTTCTTCACCGGGGGGACTCCATAAAACTCGGTTGAGGAGATTTAGCCATGTCGAAGAAACGAATAACTCGGCAGACCCACACTTCGGAACTGGTAGCTACTCGAATTCTGGGAGATAAGCCATGTAGTCCAGTAAATCATTACCAAAGGCTCTGAGGGAAATGTTTCATCCATATTCAGAATATTCTTCTATCCTGAAGATGGAAGCAGCAGATTCCTACGAAACGTCAGTAACGATTTGCTGGGCTACATGGCTTCAGATCCCCAAAACATTGTCACTGCGCTGAGAATCTCAGCTACCGCAGATTGTTTGCACCTCCTATAACGACACCAACGCCTGCTGTCCACGGGATTTAAACGTGCCACTGTTGCAGTGAAGAGAGCCACTATGTTCTCCGAGTAGAGAGGTCTTCCCCATCCTATCAGCGAATCAGAAGCAAATGTTTCGTCACCTGTCACTGACATTTCGTTTAAAAGCACCCCGTAGACCATACTGAAGCATAGTTAATATTCTGGGTGACCGTTAACCTTCATTTGCCTAGTGCAGGCAATATGCATACACAGCAAACGAATTTCTACAGCCCTAATCTTGTAAGTGAGGTGTAACTTCTTTATTTATTGACTTCCTAGTCCTTGTAGTTGAAATGATGCAGTTTGCCTCACGTGTTATTTCGTATTGGCCATAATATTTCCTGAATTCGCTCATTAGACACAGCTCATAGTGGGTCATCAGGCTGGGGGTGGAAGAGACGGCCTCCATATGTGGGGAGTAGTTGTCCCAGAACTTGGGATTGATGGGCCTAGCAATCATTCCCCACAAAAAGCTCTCATGTTATGAACGTTACGCAGAGGCCCACAAATCACACAATGAGCAGCGTCAGAGCCTGCGCTCTTCATCAGGTGTCATTAAACTTATCTACTCGAGGAGGATGGCATGGGCGGGACATGCAGTACATGTGGAAGGATGATAGATGCATACAACTTTTTATTTTCGGAAGACCTGGGGAAGCTTGTTGGAACAAGGTATATAACGGNNNNAAAAGGTAAGGTAAAGTTGTCTCTGTGCTTAGCTAATTTAGCACTGCGCCATGAAGGCGTATGAGGGAGTGGATGTATAGGTCCATGTTTTCTTGACCTTGGCAGTAGTTGGAGGTGAGTGGTCAGCTTCACGCACCGGCTGCTTTACCCCCAGGGGGAAAGAGGCCGTGGTACCCTTTGAATAGGAGGCTTGGTGGGCCCCAGAGCTGGTTTGAGCGACGTGGAGAGGGGGAAATTCTTGACCCTATCGGGAATCGAACTCCAACTCCTCGGTCGTCCAGCCTGTAGCCAGTCGCTATACCGACTACGCTGTCCCGGAGAATGTTATTAAAATAGACCATAAGGCAGAAGGTTTAGACACAGGTTAGCGTATTCGGTACTAGCTGGTGATCGGAGGAGTAGTAGTTCGATTCCCAGCAAGGGCAAGAGATTTTTAACTTCTCCGTACGTTCAGACGGACAGTTCGATCGATTATTACAGTGGTTTCTTTCACCGAGGGTAAAGCAACTGGGGCATGAAACTACTACTCACCTCCGTCTAGTGCTGAGGTTAAAACCTCATGGAGCTACAACTCCTCTCCTCCATATGCCTTCATGGAGTGGTGCATAATTTAGTAATAATTAGCAATGTACATTTCCTTACAGCGTAAAATAAAGATCTGCATCTCTGTACAGCAGCAGATAACATTAACTTTCTACGTTTCAATTAATAAGGTTTTCTAGGCTATGAAGAAAGCAGTCTTCTGGGATGTGGCACCGTGTAGATGTGGTGTTAAGCGACCTTTCGATGGAAACCATATCTACACGGTGCCACATCACAGAAGACTGCTTTCTTCATAGTCACCGCCGTGAAAACCTCAAATCTTACATTTACTAGGCTATTTTACCTCCTTCAGGAATAATAGCCTAGTATGTGTGAGTGTGGAAGCGATGTGCAACAGCACGAAATGTATCTACTTACTAGGATTTCAAATGGAAAGACAAAATATATAATTCCTCCGTAAATATTCGACTGGAACCAAAGGATAATGCTACATTTGTAGACTTCTAAATGTACAGTACGACGGCAATAAATGTGGAACAGTAAATTAATTTGGAAGAATTATAAAATTGCATTTAATTTTCAGCTCCATACATGGTAGCCGTACTCGTCACAAAATGTCGATAAGGTGAACAAATGAAAGAGTATATGATGATCGTAACATACAGCACGCATAATTAAATTATGCAAACGCATTTAGGATTGTACAGTTTTGACAGGAAAATTTCAAGTTAGTATTATGGAATATTTACTCAATGGAAGAACTGTTGAGCCACAGAAAGAGCCGTTGCTAAGTAATACACGCACGCAATAATATAACTATATATATACAATCTGTTTCTAGACAACGGCTTGGTAAACACGTTTCCGCGTATAAGACCGTGCTATGCATCGCGGTGACGTCATCAACAATACTGACTGTGTTTTTCTTGGGGTCTGCGCAGAGTGCTTATAGGAGAAGTGAATTTAGAAGCTAGGAGCACTTGAGGGTACATGGACGAGAATGGAGCGTGTCCTTAGTGAACTGTGAACATTAGTTGCGTACAGATTGTGACAGAGGAGTACAGAGTGATTGAAGACAAGAAAATTTCATAGTGATCTAAGTGATAGTTTCTGTGTTGAGACCCTTTGCTAGGAGACGACTGGTGGAACTGAGAATCCTAGTGCATGTGCAATGGTGAACTGTAAATTGTGTAAATCAGCGATAGTGCTGTATTGATTGTAATTAAGAGAGATCATAACTGATGTGCCAGTAAACCCAATAATTAGATCTAGAACCCATTATTTTCGTCACCCCTACCCCCATACATGTGACACAGTATGTTAGTGAGGAGATATAAATGCACGCTTACAAAGAAATCCACTGGATTTTTTTGTAAGCATGACAATGAGTCCTTGAAAACAGTGAGACGAGGGAATTAATTTCATGAAAAGATAAACAACTACTGAATTTCCATATATTTAGTTACTTAGTATACCTGTTCCCATCTCAGTGTTACAGCTGTCAAATACTGTCAAACACTATGACCACGGGTTCGATTTCCGCTTAAGTATTGGCATTAGTCTTATTCCCAGTCTTCCTGTAAAGATATAAATCGCCTGATGGTTTAATTCTGTATTCTTTGATCAGACATGTGGCAAAGCTAAATTGGCGTAAGATATGCGAAAAGGGGCTCTAGAACCACAGAATGAGGGACAAAGAGAGAGAGAGAGAACGGGAACCCAAAATTTCAGGAAATGTAAAAACTTGTACGAGTTTTGGTGGGTAGATCGTCATTTGTTTTATTCATTTATAGTTTATGATATTTTTCTGTCAGATTATGTAGCTTCTGTTGGAAGAATGATTAGAGAAAAGTGATTTGGAAATGCTAGGAAAGTTTGTCGCCATGGGCTGATTATTTGCCTGGAGAAAAGAAGGAAAAGCATGGTATGTTACATTCATGAAATCTGTTCTCCTCACCGAAATCTGGACCTCCTGACTACGAAGCCGGAGTTACAATCACTGAACTGCGATGTTCTGTGCGCAATGTTCAGCCAGTAGAATATGAGGTGCAGTGGAGTGCCATCCTTGACACTGATGCTATGTAAAAATCTCTTAGTCTTCAAGCAAACGTTACCAGTCATGACAGCGACAGCGCTAGGATGATGATGGCCGTTCCAGAGATGCAATGCTTCCTCAGAAATCCCCTTATTGCCCTACAGGCCCGATTATTAAACGATTAGGTTGCCGTAACTGTAAAGTGTATGCTTGCGACATCTCGTGTCGTTTATTTCAACTTCGTGTTTGAGTTCTCAGTTTGTTTATTATGCAACTCAGGCTGTAGTTCGTCAGTTGTTACGAGACGCCGTGTCATTTGCCGACCTTATGTGGGTTGAAATGAGAAAGGCCTCTATATAGGACGATTGTGAATGATGAATTTGATGTTATAAAGTGCAAACTAATGTGACTTCAATGACGGCATATTTCGACTGACGAAGAACACGCGGAAGTCGAATGCCGCAGTCGAGTACTAAACACCCATTTTTCGTAGTCGGGAGGTCAACGGTTCAGAACTCGTTCCGGCGAATTGATATAATTAACGTTTTTGCTGTTATGTTCCGCTCTCTTCCTCAGGCAAATGGTAGAGCGTATGAAATTAGGCCAAAACCGTTTAATTCCACATCCTTTCCAGCTCTTTTCAGTCTAGAAAACCGATATTAACGGCTGTGGGGACTCATTGCACTGACCACGCGACACACTTTGGCACTAAAGTTGGCCCTAACTTCGCCGACAAGCGGCCGTAGCTCTGTCGATATAGTTCGCTTGTGGACTAAAGCCACGGGGTTTTTAGAAATTCTTTATTTATTACTACCCTGACATAGCCTCACCTATTGACAGAAGTGTAAAATAAACGTAACCATATTGCTAAATAAATGTGAAATGAAAGCCTCCTCTCGGGATAGTTTGTCTCCGAGACTCTTTGAATAAAGATGCGATGTTTCACCACATTGTCGAACACTTTTCTGCGATTTATTATGAGGTTATTTAACAACGCTGCAGGTGGAAGGCCTATTTCTGTCGAATGGGATGATAATGATAATAAATAGCAAGTCAGTGTAAATATTTGGATAAAACTTCATGGTCTGTGCCAGAGAGCTATGTTGTCGGCCACTGGGGAGACGGAGGAATGTCACGAGAAATCGCACATAATATATATTGTAACACGGCTGAGATGCGAATCATGGACCGCTAGAACAAAAAAAAACTCCGTGGCCTGTAGTCCGCAAGCGAACAATACCGACCGAGCGACCGCCGCTTGTCAGCGAAGTTAGTGCCAACTTTTGCGGATAGAGAGTGTATGGCGTGGTCAGCGCAACGGATCCCCACGGCCGTTAATCTCGGTTTTATAGACTGGAGCCACTATTTTCTTGAAATAGCTCCTCATTTATCCTCACGAGGATGAATGGAGCCCTTTCCAGATATACTACTTCTCGGAAAATGTGGCAGTTCAGGGAATCGAACCCGGGGCCTCTGGATCTGTAGCCAGGAACTCTGATCGCTAGACCACAGAGGCGGTCCTCTAGAATGCAGATACTATTTAATTATTTCTGTGTTACAGAGTTCCGATGACAGGACTGCTCAAAAAGTACAGTCACATAAAATCTGCTGTTTATAGTGAAAGGTAGGGTCGTATGTTATTTTAAAGTTAACAGTGTTGACATGCTACTAATTTACTTCGGTGTGTTAGTTTTATTCTTTCGTCGAAATATTATTTCATTCCAGATGTAAGCTATTCCTTGAGAGACGTTACTGCTAAATCCCCTATCCGTTCACAAGCTACTGCTAAGGGAGTGTGTCGGATTCATTCAACAAGTTTTCCTTGCTCACTTCTCTTCCCGTGTTTCTCTCACCTCCGCCACCTTGTCTCCTCTTCCCCTTTTACTACTTTGGCGGAACGATTTCCGAAGTGAATTGGGATCACTCAACAAGTTTCCTTTCCGATTCACCCCGGTAGATATCGGTTCTCATACTGCCACCATCATACCCCCTTCCCCACCACACCCAACTCTAATACGTCCTATTTTCCTTCTTCCCGCAACATTCCTGATCCCCAATCCTTTGCTCCTTTACAACTCGATCGGCCCTGGCTGAACGGTTACAACGTTCCCCCACCTCCCGGAACTCCTTCCACAAACCCCTTCAATTCCCTCAACCGTGAAACACGAGGGAGATAAAAAATAGACGGGAAAAAATTTGGAGAAAAGCTTTCGCTGTCGTGAAAACCGATCTTAACCCTCTTTTATTGAGAGACGAGATTTATAAGGTATATGCACTTTAGGAATGTCGCGACAGGAAGTCCACCAACAGGAACAGCTAATCTTCCAGACACAGTACAACAGGAAGAAGTTGTTTATTGTGGAGTGACCATTTTCGGAACAGTACATATCTGGAAAAGACACAAAATATTGATTCTCTTTTCTTATCTCTTTCATACTGTCTCGTCATTTAGTGTTCTGTTTCTCCTTTCCTCCTCTTCTTTTCTCTATGAATTCTTATTTTCTTCTTCTTCGGCTTTTGCCGTCCTCCTAAGTTTCTTTCACGTCTTCTTTTATGCATTCTTCTCCTCCTGCTTCTTTGTTCTACTGTTGTTTCTTATCCCTCCACGTACTTCTTGTCATATATATGTCACAATTTTACATTCGTCGACCTAAAGATGAGTTATCCAAACAAAAATTTTGTTGGTCTATTTAACATTTGATTTGAGTATCAGACTGACAGTGTATTGAATGGATTATTATTTATCATAAGCAGAGATTATTGTCCGCTTATCATAAATTTCACATGCGTTCTTCATTATCACCATATTCTTCTTTTCGTCTCTCTCCTTTCTCATTTTCCTTTCCTCATCTCTTTTCGGAGCTGTAGTTCGAGACTTGATCTCCTTATTCACAGCTGCCCTTACTTTTCTCTTTAGTACCTTTACTTTAATTTTATTTATCAAGGCTAAATACAAATTAATTTTTTTTCAGCAAGAAAATAACCGGTTAACTGACTGGTTAATCTCGTATAAAGAACCTGAAGTTAAATTCCTCGTGTATTAAACCTCGCCAATGGATATGGACCTCACATATTTCAATCCAAGGTGCCAATCCGAAAACTTCTTTCATATGATATAACAGCCTGTCAACTATTTCTTCGCTTCTGAACTGCAGTTTTCCAATACAATTTCACCAGATTAATACATATCTGTTTGCATATCGCAGATACTGGAATATACTATCAGTTTTGTAACACGCATGCTCTTGCTGTGAGTGGCAAACCTACTCATAAAATTGATTTTCTTTTAATGTTGGAGATAATGACTTTGTATGATAATAAAACTTTTTACTTATTTCGTTATCACAAACTGACGATGAATTAAGTAAAATGAATCCATTATATTTTATCAAATCTTTTCTCGTTATAATACAAAGCTTTAAGAAGCTCTATGATGTAGTCGAAGTGCAAAACCTGGTAGTGAAATATCCGAAATTGACAAAAATATAAGCAACTGCATCTTCTCTACATCAAGTGTATGGAACCACGTCAAGATATAAGCAAGATTCACACACACCTGAATATTCTTCCCATATATATTAATGTCATTTAACTTTCATAATTTGATAATTGGTTTGGATCTGTTACAGAACATGACATCTTTGGATAAGGATAATTTTAGTTACACTATTCGTTTATTTCATGGTATTTATCATTCAAAAAATCTGTCAGTGCTTCATATATTCAGAGCCCATCAATTTGAAAGTTACGGCTGTCAAACTCAGCATCCCATACACACAACTTTCCTTTTACATTGACGTTATAAATATGCGTGTGTTAGTAATAGTAGCTTTCATATTGGCCATCAAAACGTGACATTTAACAGTTTAGATACTAAAATAAGCGTCTGAGTCCCTGCACAAACGACTTGCGTTGTTAGAATCCATGGCTTGCCTCAGAAATCAAACGACAATTTCTCCCTCTTTTTGGAAAACGAGGCGGAAAAAAGAGACTAAAAGAGAGGAATTTTTCCCCTTCTAAAGTAGAAAAAAAAGGAAGTAAAGGCGTACCAAATGACCCATAAAATCTGTTCCTCTTCCCTCCATACTGACTTCTGTCTACTCGTATCCCTTTATACAATCAATGAACATTTAAAAACATCCGTTTGAACGAGTACGGGAAGGGGGACCGAAGTCTAGACTTTGGCAGCTAAGGGGAAAGGGGAGCGACAGATCACCGCAAACATGAATGACGCAAGTCACGTTCCTGCGGAAATTGAGATTGTATTCAATTAAATTCCGTTTCACAGACTTTCAGTTCGCTAAGAATTCAGAGTTATGTTGTTACTGGCTCAGCTCCGAATAGGA
Organism: Cryptotermes secundus; assembly: GCF_002891405.2. NCBI lineage: Eukaryota > Metazoa > Arthropoda > Insecta > Blattodea > Kalotermitidae > Cryptotermes > Cryptotermes secundus. Next base: position 509,533 of record NW_019744106.1, read on the forward strand.
AATTCTGAACAATATTATAATATTTTTTAACATAGAATTTTGAAATAATTACTATAACTTTGTTCCAACATTTTTAGTTCCAATACAAATTGAAATTAAAGGAAAGTTAATATAGGAAATTAAATTACAAGCGAAGTAAACGAATGATATATTACCTTAGAAATGTTTTATACTTTTAACCAATAGACAATTCTTTATGCATTGATTTAATTAGGGAGAAATGAATGATAATTTTAGCGGCAAATCTGAAAGCAAGAAAATATTTATAACACATAGGTGTAAGTGGGAGAATAGCATTAAAATGAGTAGCAAATAAACACAACGTGAATTTCAGTTGCAGGATATTGTAAATATTGTACTGATTTTTCAAGTTGTATAAAAGTCGGGGAATTCCCGACTAGATTGTCAACTGTGAGCTTCTGAAGACGAGCTCTGCTCCATTAAGTTAGCTAGTTATGAAGTTGGACTCTTACTGGATGATGTAGGTACTGGGCTTTACGACATATCCTTCATTCATTGTTGCAATACTGAAGTGGAGATTTTACGGACAGGGTTACGGAAAAGAAAGGAAAAGTCAAGCTTGTGGACTGCTCAACATGTAAGTTTTTTTATTGCTAGTGGGGTGGAACTAAGTCCCTTGTACTGCGGCCATTTCTGGCCTATTGTACCAACCTCAGATAATAGGTGAGGGTGATTGTGGAGCAGTTGGTGGAATGAAGATTGGAAGGGGAAACCGAAGTACTCGGAGAAAACCGGCTCCAGTGCCACTTTGTCCACCACAAATCCCACTTGACCAGACCCGGGATCGAACAGGTGCGAAGCCAGCGACTATGAGCTATGGCGCGGCCCAGCATGTAAGTTAACTTAAGTGTAACATCTGTATGTCACTTTAACATGTAAGGGACTGACAGACTCGAAGATCAGATTGTCGAGTTAGAAATGTGAAGTCGATTGGTGTTCAAAGTTAGACATGCGGATAAAATTGTGTATAGATACAAAGACGTACAAGGGAGTGTGTGTATGTGTGAGAGGATTTGAAGTATGAAGGATGAAGCAGCACATGAAAGGGGAACGACTGGAAGTGAAAGTGAAAGGGAAAGATGGGGTGGCCCGCTGGCTCGAAGGGGGTGGTTCGACAAGAAACCTTCAAGCAGCTATGGAAACAGGCAAATGATCATGGAAGTTCTCTTTCTTGAAGGATTCCAGTTGGAAAGTTCTGTAATTGTTTCCGAAGAAATCTCGCCCCGTCTCTCGGTTCATGTGTCTAAGTTGAGTATGTGCTACGAATGTTCGTATATACATATGTATGTATTATGTGGCTCTGTAGGTGCTTATAATTACGAGACTTATGTATAAAGATAGGAAACAGATGTTTCGAAAATGTGACACAATTCAGATATTTGGGAACAACGATAACAGATCGAAACCTGATTCAGGAGGAAATTAAGAGGAGATTGAACTCTGGTAATGCTTGCTATCATTCAGTCCAGAAACTTTTGTCTTCTCGTCTCTTGTCCAAAAACATAAAAATTAGAATATACAAAACTATAATTTTACCTGTGGTTCAGTATGGGCGTGAAACTTGGTCTCTGACATTAAGGGAGGAACATAGACTGAGGGTGTTTGAGAACAGGATGTTGAGGAGAATATTTGGACCGAAGAGAGATGAAGTGACAGGAGGTTGGAGAAAACTGCATAATGAGGAGCTTCATAACTTGTACTCTTCTCCAAGTATAATTAGAATGATCAAGTCAAGGAGGATAAGGTGGGCGGGGCACGTAGCATGAATGGGGGAGACGTGGAATGCGTATAGGATATTGGTGGGAAAGCCAGAAGGAAAGAGACCACAGGGAAGACCAAAGAATAGGTGGGTGGACAATATTAAAATGGATCTTAGAGAGATAGGATGGGAGGGTATTCATTGGATTGATCTGGCTCAGGATAGGGATCAGTGGAGGGCTCTTGTGAACACGGTAATAAACATTCGGGTTCCATAAAATGCTGGAAAATTCTTGAGTAGCTGCAGAATTGGCGGCTCCTCCAGGAGGGCTCAGCTCCACGAGTAAGTAAGTGAGTTAGTATGTATATGTGGTCAATAAATCCATTCACCAATACAAACCCCCGTCTATAGTCACCCCCACTACGTGACAGTATAAAGTCATTGAAATGGTAGTGTTGTTACGAATGAAATTTATCCACGAAAGCAATAACCCGTTCTTTATGCCCTGTCTAGAATTACATGTTGGGGTTTCCAATTTATAGCTAAAATTTATAAACTTTACAATAATTCAGCGCCGTTATACGACAGGGTTTATAATCTAGGAAATTAAGGTTTAAAAAGAACGTTACGTTTTAACTCAATACTAGATTGTTTGGGAGGAAAATACTGTTGCTAAAGCATTCATTTTGAAATGGAAGCTACCTGTAATTCAGGGAACACTTGGCTGGGATACCAAAATAGAATGGGGTATGATAACTGGTGTTAATTCCAAATAACAAAACACTGACAAGTATACAGGGGTTCTGAAGTCAAAATAATGAACAATGGAATGAAAATCTGACACTTTTATGCCCCATGAGGTGGTGCCCTCCTTCACAAATTATACACAAGCCTCTGACCCATGCTGCAGCTTGTTCAGCTACAGAATATCACGTATGTGTGTGTATATATAAGGTTAAGCAGACGAATTATAAATAATTATTACTGGTTCCTTGTTTAATTCTCTCTGGTCTGCGACGGAGGAAGTATCGTGTGAGGGTAGAGAGGAGTGGGGAGGGGGCGTAGTAGAGAAAAGCTTTGCAAAAAAAAAAAAGAGGGAGATAGAAAGTTGGTGTTTTTAGATGAGAGAGAGAGGGATAGAACGAGGTGAGTATGGAATGCATCCCCGAGGACATGTTAAAGCATATAGTAGTAGCAGAGGTATACAGGTAGGTTCCGTTTGTTACAACGGGTTTCGGCTTTAGGATGAACCTTTCTCTACGGTGGTTTCTGTATATAGCTCGGTTAATTCCACTGCCGGACAGATTAAATAATACATACACAATAACGCACTTTCATAACATAAATGCACTAGGAAGTGAACTCTGCGATTTGTACATTTTTCCATCTCACAGAAATATATAATTTACTAAAATGTCCTACAGCACCTTTAGAAATTGCGTTGCGGGACATTATTTTACTCCGTTTTCTCTGTTACCTCCTCTTAATTTATTCTTCTGACAAGCAGCATCGGGTAATCGTTTTTGCTGATGTTTAAAATTTAGAGAACTGAAGGTCAGTGTATTCTCCTCCGTCAATAGTGTAGAAATCATAGTAAAAAGGTACAAAAAAAGTAAAAGTATCCCTGTAACAGGCCGTGGAAGCCCATAGGGTTGTGAGATGTTGAGGTTCCCACATTTTCTAGACAATTGGCTCACAGACGGCGGCAAAGTTGTGCGCTCTGCTCGCCGGGCGCCCTTTACCCCCAAGAACATTCCTGGTACGTCGACCCCAGGGCCATGGTGCGGCTGGAAGGATTAGGTCAATTGAAAAAGTCCAATGACCTCATCAGGACTTGAACCCGCGACCTTCCGGCTTTTAGCATAGTGCCTCAACCAACTACGCTACCGCGTGCCCCCGTAGAAAGCATAGTACCATTGAATATTGCTATAACTCCTTGGAGCATAGCCATTCTTAAGAAGGTGATATTAACACAGCGAGTAAAGAAATTCCCCTCTTTTTGCGGAATCGAAGCTTCCTTAATATCTTCCCGCTGGATTCTGTCTTGAACCAGCTATTGTCTAATTGATAATCTTTGAGTCCTGTTATCATTTGCAGATCATATGTTAATGCAGTGAACAGGCATATGGACGTTAATTATTATGGTCTGCAGACAGGCTACCACCTAATTGCTCCTCTGAAGGGTGGCTGGTTTAGTTCGGACGCAAATGTAAGGTCCGAACGTGGCGCAAAGTGAGAATATGAATAAATGAGGAGGGTGGGAGCAAAATGAGAAAGATAACGGCAATGCATTGGACAGGGATATATTCAGAGGCAAAGAGAAATGATGGACGCTCTGCTCCTCTCCGAGGATGCAAAGTAAAGGTGAATGGCATTACCAAACTCGCGTCTAGAGGAAGAGTGAATTAAGTACTGCTTTTATGATGCTCTTAAACGTATTCAAGATAGAGTTTAAGAAGAAAAAATTCTTCTGGGATGTGGCCCCGTGTAGATATTGTGTTAACCGACGTTTCGGAGGAACGGATTTTCTTCTTTTTTCTTATACCCTGAAGATGGAGGCGATACATTCCTCCGAAACGTCGGTTAACACAATATCTACACGGCTCCCAGAAGACTGCTTTCTTCATAGTCACCGCCGTGAAAACCTCAGATCTTACAAGATAGAGTTTAGTTTGAATTGAAATGTCCTCTTTTTATCTTTCCATGGCTACAAATAATTGACAGACAGCTGAATAACAAGGAATGACAGAAGAATTTTTCCACTACTGTGCCAAATAGTAAACACATTCTGATCAAACAAACCGCTGTTTCATGAGCAAGGTATTTCATAATAATAATAAGAACAATAACAAGGGCGCAAAATATGCAAATAGTTTAATGATATGGGGTTTCCTTGAAAGTTGATATTCGGCAGAGTGGTTAAGAAATTCCGTAGGTTCATTGCCTCCTTCACATGAGCCCACCATTGAACTGTATCCATAGCCAGGTGAAGCCAGCACATAGCTCCACACTATTTCTCAAGTTCCATTTTAGTAACACCGTTCTATGCCAAGTTTCAAGGACGCGTCTTCCTTCGAGGTTTTCCGACCAAAGTCTTGTACATTCCTCGTATATCGTGAGTTTAAACACCTCTCCCGTCCAATTAATTGAATGATGCCTTTCCCTTAACAATATTGAAAACAGAATGCAAATAATGAATATTGTTATTATTAAATTTTTTAATCTTCCCGTCATTTGCTCTCATTTAGGTTCAGTTATTATCCTCAACAATTTACCTTCAACCTATGTTCTTCTCTGAGTCCGAAAGTCCAATCGAAACACAACTCAGCATGCATATAACCTACCCTCTCTATGTATCTAATTATTATGGGGTTGTTAATGAGCGTTTGGAAGCAATGAGATCAGATATAACTGTGCATAAATGTGCGTGAATACAAGACAGAACAAACAGATATTACAATTAAAGCTTATATCATAAACGCCGTGGCTTCTAGTCCGCAATCTAACTATACCGACCAAGCGACCGTCGCTTGTAGGCGAAGTTAGTGCGAACTTTTGAGGATAGATGTCGCATGGTCAGCGCAACAGATTCCCACGGCCGTTAAACTCAGTTTTCTAGACCGGAGCCGCCACTTTTCTATTCAAGTAGCTCCTCAATTATCCTCACGAGGCTGAGTGGACTCCGTTCCAGACCCAGTACTTGGGGGTACGCGTGACGATAATAATGGACTCTATGTCGGATGAATGGATTCATTGGACATTCAACAGTCCTAACTGCAATTTCTTCTTACACTCACAAATTTACCGTAACTATTGTAAATGAAATAACGTCTTAAATGTCTGTTAACACTTCAATTATTCGGCTGCCTTCTGAATTCTTCTCGTCCGAACTATCAACTCAACTCTCTTGGACTCCCTGTGACTAAATCTTCTAATCACACGCTAAGTCTTCTCAGACCGACTTCTAATTATTCTTCAACGACATACCTCCTTGGCTATGTTCTACTGACAACTCACTCTGGTTCAGTTCTCTCAATTGAACTACATAGTTACGAGTGGATTTGCGTTATATAGCCTCCGCACGGACCACGCACAGAAAACACAGCACTATAAAGTTGCGTGGCACAGACCTCATAGAAAACACAGCTTCCTATATTGTTGCGTGTTGCAACGTGTTCACCTCGCCGTTGCCTATAAACGGGTTGCATAACGCCGTTGTCCTATTGTTACGTGCGTGCATTACTTAGCAACGGCAGTTTCTGTGGCTCAGCTGTTCTTGTATGGAGTAAATACGTCATGTTATGTTTGCTTACCAGCAAACATATCTGAGAGTTTTGTGCTATTTCTGAGTATCATCTGGGGCATATTGGGTAATATCTTCAAGAAAGACAAGGCCGTCTTTTTTTCAAGTCCTTGCCACACGCCACTCATAGCCATGCAATAGCCTGGATTGTTATTCGTCGGCTTCCCACCTCAGCGGCCTGGCTTCGATGTCAGGACAGCTGATGTGAGATTTGTTATGGGCAAAGTGGCATTGGGCAAGTTTTGTTGGAGTACTTCGGTTTCCCCAACTGATTCTCATTCCACAAACTGGTACGTATACATTAATGGTCCTGTCATCGATGCTATGCAAACTTAATACTAATGGCATCGCTACATAAGAAAAGAAAAAAAAACGCATAAATTCGTGTCACTTGTGATCATCTTCCAGTTTCATTTGACGGTAAAATAACGTCTTTACGTAAACTGAGAAAGAAATGGTACAGAACAGCTGTGGGTCATTAGGCAAAGTAAATGTATCAATGAAAACTCAGTACAGTTTTGAACTGTTAAGGTAATTACCACAATTTCCTACTTAGTATGTCACTCTTGCATCCAAGTTGCTGCATGTATAAAAGACCGATGGCGGATGTTGAGGCCTGCCAGGAGAGGAAAGGATCATTTTGTTTGCTAGAACGAACAGAATATGAGATACAGCGTCCACGGCGTTAGTCCCTGCCTCTGTCCCTTACGCACTTCACTTTTCTCTCTTTCAGTTACTGTCCGCCGCCCTTTCTTTAGTGGTCAAGAGAAGTTATGTAACGACAACGCTAAAAGGTGTTTAAAACGAAGACAATTTAAATATGAGGGAAAGATAACACGCGTGGAAATTCTGTTGTGATTGTGAAAGTCTGAACTCCTAAGTGATTCATTACAGAATAGGAAAATTTGCGAAGAAAGTAGGCATAGACTTTCCTTAAACGGCTTCAGTCTGTATGGTGAACTGTAAGAAAAAAAAAATACTCCGTGGCCTGTAGTCCGCAAGCGAACTATACCAGCCAAGTGGCCACCGCTTGTCGGTGAAGTTAGCGCCAACTTCTGCGGAATTTTCTTTCGTAATCACTGCTTTAATTGAGTTATAGGGCCTGTTTACCAGATTAGCCTTAAGACATCAAATATTTAGTTTTCCATGTCTGCAGTTGTCAGGATACAGAAAATAGTTCGTATATAGTTATAAGTGTGTTTGTCATTTACGCCTATTACCACACACAATTTTACCTGTTCAGCTTCAATGGTCGATTTATTTATCGGTATCAGACGGAAAGCTGAACATATATTCAACTCTGTCGTCATTTTGTTCTTCGCCATTAACAAACATGTTATCTGAAGAAACACTGTAGACTTTTCTTATATCATGTTAGTGTCGTTTCCTTATGTCTCGTCATCAGAATGCAGGTGAAAATCATAATATTAGCACAATTAATATCGTATTCGAAAATGCGGAAACATTCAAGCGTATAGGAACGAGAGTAACAAACAAATTTTAATTGAAGTATTACTAAAGAGTTTCATATATTCGGGAAACATTCTCTTCCAGTCTGTATGGAAACGAGATCTTGAAGTTTGTGACGATGGTATATTGCTACAAGTATTATGTTTTTGGACATTATTCATCGTCTTGTCTACTTTTTAAAAAAGTCCTGTTTCTTTTTTAAAACACAACGTTTCGGGGACTGGATTCTGTCCCCGTCCTGAGGTAAAACCTAGTCAGTTGGGTCCAATAGACAGCCCCTATTTCCGTACCTCTATTCCCTACACTGTTCAAGAAACAAAAGCATTAAAAATATGATACTATAATTTTAACTGCCGTTTTATATTGTTGCATAGCTTGGTCTCTCATTGTAAGGGACGAGTATTGATAGATGATGTTGGAAAGCAGGACATGATGAGAGTGTTTGGACTTAAGGGAAACAAGCAAAGCCAGATGGAGAAAGTTATATACTAAGGAGCTTTTTAATCTGCCCTCTTCGTCACACATTATTAGGCTAATCGCATAGAGGAGGGTGAGTTGGGCAGTGTTGAGATGGGTAGCACTCTTTATGTTTGAGAGGCCTGAAGGGATGCTAGCTTCAGGGGTGGAATGAGTTGGAAGAAGCCATTAGGATAGTTGAGTTTGAGGATGTTTGTTGGATTCAGCTAGCTCGATATTAGTGTATAGTAATCAGTTGTTATGAACGCTGTAATAAACCTTCGTTTCAGCTTAAAAGGTAAGGAATTTCTTGACCAAGTGACTGTGGGTTTTCTACATTTTATTGGATAGTTCCTTGGGTAGTGATTCTGTATTACACATATAATAGGTTCATTGATCCACTTCAAGAACATTGCGTGCTCTTCAAATACTATTCTCAGAACTGCAACTAGGGGGGTACATGATACGATCGGTCGGTTTCTAAAAAAAGTTGCTGTTTTCTGGGTGATGACGTGGTGATGAAGTAGTGCATCAGGCTCCACCTCATACATTACCTTCATATGCTGGCCTTTTGATATGTCACCACGGGGCAGAGGGCTTCAGTAGATTAGCTGGTTCGTCTTATGATGAAAGAGACTGTGCTTCCCACAGACCAAGTCATCGTGGCTGAATATAGATGATAGCAACAAGCAAAAGCCATCTCTATCCGCATGTTACGTCATGTCTATCTGGCCAACACCGACCATATAGTCTCTAAGGGGTGGGGGTGTCCAGCCATTGATTTTCAATACCCCTTACCTCGTGCTGGAAAGGAACTAACCATTACACAAAGTACAGAGTCTCCATTCAAACGCGTGTGCTCTAAGTCTTACAGTAGACTCTGTGATTAAGCACCAAGCGATGAAAGCTTGTAGGCATTGTAGACTTACTCAGTAAGTGAAAGTTAGTGACCAGCTTCACGTTCCGTCCACTACCCCTGGAAAGACACTGCTGTGCCCATTCGTTCGGAAATTGAGGGCTGCTTCATAGCTGCTCCTATCGTACTGCTGAAATGCTAAATGTTGTACACTGATGTTATCATTTCAGTTGTCACTACTTGCCACAATTTTGAACATATGTGTGGAAAAACACAAAGAGCTCTAAGGAAATAAAACTATTAAAAAGGATAAGAAGATTAAATTTTATAAGGTAATAGCAGTTCCATTGCTTATTTATAAAAGTGAAAACAGGACCCTGAATACATCTGTAAGGGAGGAAATTGAAACGGTAGAAATGCGTTCTTAATCCTCGTGTCTGAATACAATCTTAAATAGACCACATATGCAATGTGACCACACATACGAATTACAATTTACAAATACAGGACGTAACTGGAAGGTGCGACAAAATTTTATGCACGAGTTCCACATATCTAAACAAGAAAAAATGTATATATCAATATGTGTTCGGAATAATTTAACTTGTGAGTTGCAGCTGAAAGAGTACATTTATAATAAGTGCCCAAAATACCCGCCGTGAAATTCAGTGCACACCTCATTTAAACGATTATAGTTGCTCAGCTGATTTAGGCTATGCTCTTTATTATTTCCGCTAAAGCCCGCCGTTGCGCTTTGTCCTCACTCAGTTGAGTGTGATGTAAAAGAATTTTCTGATTCTGTGTACGAATTCTAACTTGCGTATATACTAGCTCTGTAAGGATATCGTAAAATAACATATAATATTGTATAAAATTTTTATTAATCGTAAAACAGAGATAAGCTTAGACTTCCTTTAGGTAATGATGTTGTATCAACTGAAGGTGTTACTTAGATTTCAATGAGCCAAGAAGATGATTGTGCAAGATAAAGGGATAGATGGAAGAAAAATGAACTCTCTGTCGTTATGTTGTGAGGATTAGGAAAAACGTAAAAAATGGGATCTAAAATATCAGATAAGAATTAGAAAACGGGTAATTAAACTGGAGTGCGGTATCTCTGCTAAACTCGTCCCGCTATGCACTTTAATAATAAGTTCATATTTTTATTTTGTGATTCAACAATTGGCTCTGTTCACCTTGCTATCTTGTCTTAGGTCTTCCTTTATCACTGTGCCCATCAGGTCTGTAAGATTACTTAGTAATTTAATATTATTTTTGATAGTTTTATTTCATGTTCTTGATGATTTAATTTTCTAACGTAATCGATGTAGTGATAATGTTATTTGTTGGACGACCGAGGAACTGGAGTTAGATTCCCAGCACGACCAAGATATTATTCCCTTCTTTGCAGTGTCCAGACTTGTTTGGGGGCTCACACAGCCTACTATCTAAAGGGAACGGAAGGCTCTTTTCCCTTGGGCAAAGAGGCCGGCGATTGAAGCTTACCACTCACGTCCCTCTAGCACCGAGACTAAGAAAGCTTGGAACTATACTCACACTACTCCATATGTCTTCATGGCGCTGTGGTTAATTAAGCAAAGGGAATATACATTTACATTCATGTTAGTCCGTTTTATTTTCCTTCTTCCCCTTTCAGATAATAGATACTCAGCTGTTCCACTTTTTTCTTAAGGTATAATGAATTACATTCAGCCACCAATTTCAGAAAATACATATCAGCTGATACGATCTTTCTTCAATCCGCCAATTTATCAGTTCATTACAAAATTCAATACAATTGCAATCGCATGCCATGTGGACAACGGCACGAACCTTCGTTTATTGAGAATCTCTCCAGTCAGAATATGAGACTCGAGAAGGTCATGACCTTGCATACACAAATATAATGTATTTGTTCCACCTGACTAGATATTTTTTTGTCCTTGGCACTACAGACCCAGTGGGCCTAGGCCTACTTCCGTGAACTTCTCCATTCACGACTACATAATTTAGGCCCGTAATATTAACAGAACAATTTTACGAAAGCAATTACAAATTGTTTCTGTGACTAAAAGTTAAATCACGTTGATTTGCTGTTTCGTTTGATAAAAGAGATACAATTCCGACGTGAAGACAGGCATGGTAAATCTTAATTGGCTGTAGATCCAACAGAATTAGTAATTTTAATTTTCCAGTGATGCTCTTTTCCTCTTTCCATCAGAGTACCTTCTCAAACACATCTTCCTGTCTCGTTTCGTTTATCTTCTCTTTCTCTCATTTGGACCTCTGGTGAACTGTCAAAGTTCTGCTAGTGACGGTGCTTCATCCAACTCAGTGCCGACCTAACGACTGACTGGCTGACTGACTGAGTGACTGAAGTCCTCCTACGAGAGGAGGAACTGCGGCTTGTTTGTGAATATCAAATGGCTTCAGTTGGTTTCCGTCTGTCTGAGTAGCCAGGTTTCATCTTCACCATCCTTGAAAACATCAGTGGCATAATATTAACATCCATCCACAGAAAAGGAACGCTATACATCAAGATTATTAATTGTGTCCTGCGGGGGGAAGTCATCGTTCTTTTGGATTAATATTTTGAAAACAAATGAAATATATCAATGGGAATTAAAAATAAAAGAGGAATTTAGTAATAAAGTAAAATATTACGCCATTAATATATGCAGGAGAAGTGGAAGTAAAGCGCTATATATTCTAGAATTCTGCACCAAATAATGTGTTATGGTCTTCAAGCTCTGGCCGCTTTATATATTGAAATAAGAAGCCTAAGGATTCGGATGGCAAAATTTATCTCTCCTCGCTTCTCTAAATAAAATATACTGGCTAATAATTTACTAATATATTTTCGATATACATTGCTCTCTGTTTCCGAGTATGTTGCAGTGGGAGAAATACCAGTACTCAATGTCATTCCTATAGCACTAATTAACAATTAAATTAAATTGTTATTTATTTACGTGCTAACTTAACAGCCCAAAGGCCAGTTACGAAGTGAGCATGAGGCAAGAAAAGAAATGAGCACACATAAATAAAATAATAATAATGATGATGGTGATGGTAATAATAATTCATTTCAATTCGTGTTTATTTACGTGCAAACTTAACAGCACAAAGGCCAATTACAAAGTTAGCACGAATAGAGAAATACACAAAAATAATAAAAAAAAAAAAAATACAAAAATGATAGTCTATATTAATTACACAGTTAGCATGAATAAAGATACAGAAGCAAACATACACAGAGAAAGCCACAATGTGAGAATTTGAGTTTCAAATATAGCTGCATACAATAATTCAATTCAATTCAATTCGTGTTTATTTACTTGCAAACTTAACAGCACAGAGGTCAATAACAGAGTCGGCACGAGTACATAGAAATATAGATATAACTAAAAGACAAAATACAAATAAAACACTCTATATAATGGCATTAAATTAATAATAATTCCAAGAAAAATTAAAGTTAGCATTAACAGGTGAGAAAATAAAATAAAATAAGTACATTTCGAATGGTTATTCCATTATATGGTGAGAAAGGACAATACATATACATACACATTTTTTTTTTCTGTGGCGCTACAGCCCCAATTTTGTGCCTAGGCCTACCTCCATGAAACTCTCCGTTTCACTTTCGGTTTACTTGATCTTACACATACGGTAGGACTCCTTGGGCGAGTGATCAGCTCGTCGCAAGGCCTCAACCTGTAGACAAACACAGAAAAACGCATACAAACATCTATGCCCTGAGTGGGATTCGAACCCACGACCCAGGCTTCCGAGCGAGCGAATACAGTTCATGCCTTAGACCGCTCGGCTACCGCGACCGGCACATACACACATAGAAGTTAATAATATTAATAACCCAATTAATTCTTATTTATTCGTGTGGCAGCTCAACATCCTAATTCAATTCAATTTAATTCATGTTTATTTACGTACAACTTAACAGCAGAGAGGCCAATTAAAAGGTTAGCATGGGTACATAGAATTACATAAAAGTAATTGTAAAACAAATTTTGAGAGTCTACATAATGACAATAGATTAATAATAATGCAAAAAAAATTAACTTTAACAGGAGAGAACAATAAAATAAGACCACATACACACAAGTAATATTAAGAGTATCATTAACAAATATTATTAACAATTTTAGGTTCAGTGTCATTGCCAGAAACTGTTCCGATTGCAAATATGTCAAGATTTTTACTCACCGCGTTGGCAGCATAGGCGCACCGAGCAGAAGGACAGTGTTTATTAGAGGGGCAAACACCGAACAATGAGAAGTCCCTAAGATTGCTGGGAGGAACACGAAGGCTAACATTTTCCAAAAGAGAAGCGCAGGATTTAAGACCACGAAAGACCTGAACAAGAAAAAGTGCATCAAGGTGATGTCTCCGTTCATGTAAAGATTGTAGACTTAATTTCTCTAAAGCATCAATATATTTATATGAAATATGAGGGGAAGGCGATAAAAACAGAAGGACGCAAACTTCTGCTGGGTACGCTCAAGCTTATTGGCATCAGTCGAGGTGATGGAGTTCCAAACTACTGAGGCATATTCCAACTTGGACCTGACTAAAGTAAAATATAGTTCATACAGACTCTCCAGGGAAGAAAACCTGTAGGTAATGAATAATAATAATAATAATAATAATTGAATTCAATTTCAAATTTATTTATGAGCTACAACAATAGACCAAAAGCCATTTAGAAAATAAGCATGGGAAGAGCTGGAATAAAATACACAAAAGAAAGACAAAGCAAGGCAGCTGGAAAGTAAATAACAATTCATTAATTTCAATTGCGCCAGCTATTATGCGACGAGAAAAAATAATATATATATATACAGTAATATTATGCGCGGCTTTTTAAAATTTAAAGTAAATCTTATGATTATTTAGGACATTATTTACGTGATTTGCTAACTAGCAGTTTTGACACGAAGCCTGTGATGCAGTTAGGAGGGAGGTATTGTACAATATCCTCATAGAGTTTGCGGTACGCATGAAACTACATAGTTAGGCTGACTAAAATGTCTTTAAACGAAACGTATATTAAAATCCATATAGGCACACATTTGTCTAATAATTTTCCTATCCAAGATTGTCTACAACTAGGAGATGTTTTAGCTTCACTGCTGTTTAACTTCGTTTAGGTTATGATATTAGGAAGATTGAGGATAAGAAAGTGCCACTGAAATTGAATGGGACACATCAGTTGTTGGTCAAGATGATGTGAATCTACTGGGAGATAACAGCGATACCGCAAATAAAAACACAGAAACTTTAATTGACTCTAGTAGAGACGTTGGTCTAGAATTGAGCTCAGAGAAATCTAAGTACATGTTGCTGTATCGTCACCGGAATGCAGGCAAAGTCATGACCTAAAGATGGCTATCAGATGTTTTGAAAATGTGGCACAGTTCAAATATTTGGGAACAACAGTAACAAATCAAAATTTGATTCAGGAGGAAATTAAGGGGAGAGTGAATTCGGGTAATGCTCGCTACCATTCAGTCAAGAACCTATTGTCTTCTCGTCTGCTGTCCAAAAACATAAAAATTAGAATATACAAAACTATAATTTTGCTTGTGGTTCTGTATGGGTGTGAAACTTGGTCTCTGATATTAAGGGAGGAACATAGACTGAGAGTGTTTAAGAATATGGTGTTGAGGAAAATATTTGGACCGAAGAGAGATGAAGTGACAGGAGTTTGGAGAAAACTACATAATGAGGAGCTTCATAACTTGTACTCTTCTCCAAGTATAATTAGAATGATCAAGTCATGGAGGAAGAGGTGGGCAGGGCATGTAGCACGAATGGGGGAGAAGAGGAACGCATGTAGGATATTGGTGAGAAGGCCAGAAGGAAAGAAATCACTAGGAAGGCCAAGATGTAGGTGGGTGTATAATATTAAAACGTATTTCAGAGAGATAGAATAGGGTGGTATAGACTGGATTGATCTGACTTAGGAGAGCGACCAGTGTAGGGCCCTTATGAACACGGTAATGTACCTTCGGGTTCCATAAAATGTTGGAAAGTTCTTGAGAAGCTGCGTGATTGGAGGATTCTCAAGAAGGGCTCAGCTCCATGAACTTAGTTAGTTAGAAGTCTACTGACGAGATACACATGTGTGACTATGGGTGAATTCTTATGGTCAGTAAGGTCTTGGTTACTTACTCATGGAGCTGAGCACTTCTGGAGGAACCGCCAATCCTGTAGCTACTCAAGAATTTCCCAGCATTTTATAGAACCCGAAGGTTCATTATCGTGTTCACAAGAGTCCTCCACTGGTCCCTATCCTGAGCCAGATCAATCCAATCCATACCATCCCTTCCTATCTCTCTAAGATCCATTTCAATATTGTTCACCCACCTACATCTTGGTCTTCCCAGTGGTCTCTTTCCTTCTGTCTTGACTTGATCGCTCTAATTATACTTGGAGAAGAGTACAAGTTACGAAGCTCCTCACTGTGCAGTTTTCTCTAACCTCCTGTCACTTCATCTCTCTTCGGTCCAGATATTCTCCTCAACACCCTGATCTCAAACAACCTCAGTCTATGTTCCTCCCTTAATATCAGAGATCAAGTTTCACACCCATAAAGAACCACAGGCAAAATTATAGTTTTGTATATTCTAATTCTTATGTTTTTGGACAGCAGACGAGAAGACAAAATGTTTTGGACTGAATGGTAGCAAGCATTACCCGAATTCAATCTGCTCTTAATTTCCTCGTGAATCAGATTTCGATCTGTTATCGTTGTTCCAAAATATCTTAACTGTCACATTTTCAAAATATCTGTTTCCTATCTTTATGTCATGATTTGCCCTGCATTGTCTCTATGTTTACTTCTAGAGCAAACTCTTTACTTGCGTCAATTAAAGTTTGTGCGTTTTTCTTTATGGTATCTACCTTATCACCCAGTAGATTCACATCATCGGCATAGACCAACAGCTGATGTGTCCCGTTTAATTTCAGTCCCACCTGGTTTCCCTGGACCTTCTTAATGGCATATTCTAAAGTAAATTTGAAAAGAAGCGGGGATAAAGCATCTCCTTGTTTTAGACCATTCTGGATAGGATATTTGTCAGACAAATGTTTATCTACAGTGACTTTACTATATGTTTCTTTTAAACACATTTTAATCAACCTAACTAGTTTCACGGGTATCCCAAACTCTATCAGAATATTGTACAATGCTTCCCTCCTAACTGAATCATAGGCTTTCTTGAAGTCTATGAATAGCTGACGTACTGTCTCGTCGTACCCCCATTTTGTTTTCCAATATCTGACGAACACAAAAGATCTGATCTGTAGTTCCTCTGTTACGTCGAGCTTGTTAGGTGGGTCCCTTGTCACCACGGCGTGGCGCGTCCTCAGGTTGCGGATGGAGGAGATGCCCTCCAGTTTTGGATGGGACCTGCGAATATATTTAATAAGCAGTCGCGGACAGCCGAAAAGAGGCGGTCCTCCAGCTTGGCGGTTGGGCGTGTGGCTAACAACTCCTCACCGTAAAAAATAAGTATGTTACGAAAATAAACACAAAGCCTCGGACCTGGAAGGATTCCTTGGCTAAACGACCTAAGCTAAAGTCAGCAAGACCTTTATACACCAAAATGTAAAGGCATTCAAAGTCATTTAACTCTTTCAAATTTATCTTCGTCGATTTTTAGGAATCCCTTGACAACTTAATACCTAGGCTGAGAACGCCACGATGCTATCCATTTCATCACTTTGTGCCGTGGTTGAATCCAACGAAATCCCTGTCTGCTTATAGGAATCCTAGCCCCTTTCTCTCTTACTTAGAGATGTCATACATGTATCTGCCCACAACTGTCCTCTGTGCGGAAGTAGAGCAATACGGCATGAGCACTGCGACCCTCCTTGTATAGATTAAATTTGGCAGAAGCAAGGTGATCCCAGTGCAATAGATACTGTGTGCCTTGAAGCAACAGCGATATAAGTAACGTCCCTCCCGAAAAGTTCCCAGCTCTTCAGGCGATCAGAACATTACCTACTTTTACTGAAACAGGAGCTTTAGTATGGTGAAAATTATAGTTGAGCACTGAGCCAAATGAACCTAATGGCCATCCCCCACTTTAGTTCTTAGTGAGCCGTTTATTGCATATTATCTTAACGTATAGACTAATTTTTGCCAAGTAGTTAGGTTTTCCGTTTAAAATTTTGTGTGTATTTCTTATCTCTTCAGTGTAGCATTTGTAAACATAGCACATGAAACTTAAGGATGTTGAAGATCGTCTGTCCTACATACCTCCCCCCCCCATTGTACCACTGGAAAGTCAACAGAAAAATGGAAGGGAATTGCGGAATATCTGGAAAATGGTCTCAATGAAAAAACGGATGTGACTGAGAGTCTGCCTTGCGAATGATGTAATAGACTAAAAGTTTGCTTAACTGAAGAAGAATATTGAACTCGTACTTTCAAATTTTGATTGGAAACAGACGTGTCGTATACCATAATATTTTCGCAGATTTTCCTGCATCCAATAAACTAATAAGCAAGTATTATTATATATTCTTATATTTTTCAATGAATTGAATATAAAATACGCTACTTTTTGCATCACATGCGTTACAAAAACATGTAGGTTGCTGTAATGTAACATTTGTCTATCAGAAAAAGTGACAATATATTTATATAATTTCTCAAAACTTTCGTTTTGCTCTTCTTCAGAATTATACTTTTGTGGCTTCTCATTATCTAGTCCCAAGCCCTTCACTAATTTGACAGTATGTAACGTGTTATTATCATTACGTTTGAAGAGCGCGCTTAAAGTAGAATAACTTAAATCAGCTTGTTAATGTAGGGTGTCAGTTCAAAGAAAATGCAAGGTACAAGATGGAAGTGCACATTTACTGATGAATGAATATGTTCTATTTTGAGGATAACTTCTGAGATAACGAGGTGAAGAATGGTTGTCCATCGGAACTAGGGCTTATGTGAAGGCGTTCTTACCACTGTATATATTAGATGGGTGCAAATAACGTTATCACTGAGAGTTTTTGCATACATTTTCGTATACAATAATATAAATATTGGGGCACGCGGTAGCGTACTTGATTGAGGCACTATGCTGCAAGCCGGAAGGCCGCGAGTTCGATTCTCGATGACGTCATTGTATTTTTTAATTGACCTAATCTTTCCAGACGCAATGTGGCCGTGGGGTCGACTCAGTCGCTAACAGAAATGAGTACCAGGATTCTTCCTGGGGGTAAAGGGCGTTCAGAGCTTGAGGCTGACAAACTCACTCCCTTCTTTGAGCCGATTGTCTAGAAAATGTGTGAGCTTCTACGTCTCACAATCCTATAGACCTCCACGGCCTGTTACAGGGATAGCTTTAACTTTTTTTACTTTTTAATGTAAATATTATCGCCTGAGAAAAATCATTATATACCGGAAGAGTGGCCGGTCTGATTCGAAATCTCGGTAACAACCTTGAGGCTCTTCACCACTGTCCATTCCCAGAGAAGCCGTGAAACAGGAACTGTCTGCTATTCAACATTTATCAAGGTTCTCTATTCGGGGGGTTAAAACTTCTGGAGGTTGAAGGGGACCACACCCCGTCAAGGTCCGCGATGCATGAGAATACACTCGAAATTCCTCATACGCCTTCATGATGTGGTGTATAAGCACAGCAAATCTTTCCTTCATATTTCAATATAGGTCTTACAATGAAGTTTTTAACATGGAATTAAACCCACTGATCTTCTTAAGAAAGTAACATAGATTGGAACCCATATTTCTGATGCTCTTAGCTAGAAACCCGACCTAAAAATGGCAAGCATGTGCCGGAATATATCGTCCTAGACAATAAACTGTACCTGCTGGAAATATTGTTGCGCTGAGAGGAATGTAAGAAATATTGTCTCTATAGATTTGAACTGTTTGAGAACAAAATGATGTAGAGAATAATAGGATAAAAGGAGAGGAAGTAACAAGGGACCGCGAAAAATTCAGTAAATTACAAATAATATGTAGAAAGCAATCTTCTGGGATTTGGCACCGTGTATATGTGGTGTTAACCGACGTTTCGGAGGAATGTATCGCCTCCATCTTNGTACTTTGGTAATTTGTTGTCTACACCAGATGCCATGAGAATGATTAAGTCAAAAAGACTAAATGGGCGAGATGCGAAACAGACCTCTGAAAATAATACATTTATGTGAAATGTTGATAGGAAAGCCCTGAATGAATATGCCACGCGGGCTTTTATACTTAGATGAGAGAATATCAATAGAGTTGTTATTATAAATACTGTAGTATGTAGACCCGTTGCTACGTAATAACTCTTGAAACAACGGCCGTTGCTAGTTAATAACCACAACATACATACACGCAACAATATAAGAACTATGGTTTCTGAGTGGTCCTTGCCAAGGCTACGTAAGGAGTCGAGTGGGTGGAGGGAGTTCATTTGAGAGCAATGAAGTGAAAACTTAGTAAGTCAGAGAACTGCAGGTCAGTCGTTGTGAGCTGTTACCGTTAGCAGCTGGTAGCTGAGACACGGGGAGAGTTCGGGAACCCAGAATAAGGGAACTTCCGCCGTTGGAAGCCGTCACCAGAAGACGATTGCTGAAGACAGCGAATGAATACGCTTAGGGCGTTTTGTAGTTAACTGCGGAGTGTGTGAAATAGCGATAGCTCTATAATTACTTGTATTTAGGATTTGTAAGTGGGTAATAAATTCAATTACCAATCGGAACCCCGTCTATAGTCACTCACACACAAGACAATATAGAGTTTGAGAGTGAGGATTAAATTAAGGTGGCTCAGACTCAGTACTATACTCTCGGATTTTGTAAGATCAGGAAATATTTCGACCAGCAGAACAATTGTCAAACTTTTCAAGAATGAATATTTTCTTCTGGGACGCGACAACATGTGGTTTGGTAGAAGTTTACCGACGTTCCAGAGGAACGTACAGCCTCCACCTTCAGCTAATCAAGCATAGTGAAATGAACTTCTACCGGACTACAGACGTCGCTCTCCAGAAAATACTGTTCTTCGTAGTCACAGCTGTGAGAACCTTGAGTATTGCCAAGAATACTCCTGCACCATGGCGTCGGTTACTTCAGATGGAACTTAGAACCATATCTTCAATTACTTGTATCGTTTTTGTTGTCACAAAGTGCTATATCCCCCAAAGCCCCACTGCTGTACTGACTTAATCTGACGGCAATGCATAAGTATAGGAACCAGTAAGGCCTCACAGCCGTGGCTTGATTTGAACGTCCTATCCCTTGGTCCCATGAGACCAGATGTCTGTCCAGCTTCTAATGTGCTGCATTTGATACATTTCGAATACACAAACGTCTTGATAGTATCCAGTAAAGTTCTGCATTGATGCATGGACCACTAACTTCAAGCTGTAAGCATTTGTAAGTGTTTAATACAGCTGTCTGTCTCGAGTAAATTTAATTTTTCCCCCTAAATGATTTGTATATTCACATTACTCTTGCATCTATTCGTAGGTTTCTTAAGTGCTATTCCTCGTGATGCCTGTCACGGTAGCCGGACGGTCTAAGACGTGCACTGTTTTCATTCGCTCTGAGGCCTGGATCGTGGGTTCGAATCCCACTCAGGGCATAGATGTTTAGTGTGTCTGCTTCTTTTCTGTGTTTGTGTATAGGTAGAAGCCTTGCGACGAGCTGTTCACCCGCCCAAGGAGTCCTACCGAATGCCTAAAATCTAGTAAACCGAAGTGAAACGGAGAGTTTCATGGAAGTAAGCCAGGCTCAATTTGGGGCTGTAGCGCCAAAGGGAAAAAATTCCCCATAATGAATTTCAACCCAAATCTTGTAGCTCTTCCCCTTAAGCAGTTAACTCCATATAGCATATTCGTTTTGAGAACTCCCAGATGCTCGCTGATTCAAGAAATTACTTACTTGTATGGAATCCAATGATCCAGTGATTTTGTCGCAGAAGGATAGCCATTGGATCTTATGCTGAACCACTTTCCCGAATGCTTTTAATTTTTTCGTGAATATCGAATTCTGAGCACATTCATTAGGAGTCCTCGACCAATGGACAAACACTGTTTTGAACCTTCGACATGAAATCAAGGCGGAAGGCCCATCGCTAATGCGCCTTACATGCCCTTCCGTTGTGCTCGGCTCAAATGTCCATTAAAATATCCTAAAGGATGGTTTTATTGTCCCTCGAGAACTCGGGGAAGGGGACGGGTTTCTCTCCCGTACTTTCTGGTTCACTTTGCTAATATAATCATCTTCTCGTCTCATTAGACGTCAAATAATCTCAGACGTTACTTATTTTGGCTTATTTTGGACTTCACCCATCGTCTGGTATGTAAAAGACAAAAGACCACGATGTTTCGGAGACAGCTCCAGTCTCCGTAATTTATTTAATGTATAAAGTTATCGGTCATTTTTCTGTAAATATGAAAGAAGGATCATGTATAATTCAAGCGAGAATGTCGGGCAACTTGAAAGAATGCAAGAGCAGTAGATGGTTAGAGATAGAGTTGGGAAATACTCTCCATCATCTGTTGGTTTGTGTATTTGTGTAAGTAACTATCTAACTCCATGGAGATGAGCCCTTCTTGAGAATCCGTCAATTCTGCATCTAGTCAAGAACTGTATTTATATAATTTATATCTAAAATATTATTTGTTGACCATGGTGTTTCTTCACAGAAGCTGTACTGAAATAATAATTTTAATCATTTTTAATTTAAGTGTCTTTAATATAAGCATAGAACCTTTAACGACTTGTGCATTAGACACAACTTCTACGTCCGTATTTAAGATGTACATATATATATACTAGTAACGTGGAGAATAGCAGGCCACAGACAATGGACTTTCATCGCTTGTTATAAATAAAAGACCCAAAAGGAAAGAATGTGACACCACGTGCCGTTTCCTTTATTTAAGCACTGGTGATGCAGTCTGCAAGACGTGTAAATACAGGATATGTTGCTTTATAAATTAAACCTTGTCCGGTTGCCTAGCGAAGAACATTTTTGATGAGCATTAATTGTTTTATTCATTATATTGCATGTGGCATCCTGGCAAGCATTAGGTAGGTAACACAGAACGGAAGGAAAGGGAGAGATATTATAGAACAACACTTATAATTTTCATTTCATGCACCATGTTGTGTTATAATATACAATTTCTTTATTACAACCGTCACAACACAACTAAATTGAGGTCAGTGCCAAGTTTGGCTCTGCTACATGTTTCGGCTATTAAAAGCCGTGTATTTGCCTGATGATGGCTTTCAATAGCCGAAACATGTAGCAGAGCCAAACTTGGCACTGACCTTAATATAGTTGTGTTGTGACGGTTTTAATAGAGAAATTGT
Organism: Cryptotermes secundus; assembly: GCF_002891405.2. NCBI lineage: Eukaryota > Metazoa > Arthropoda > Insecta > Blattodea > Kalotermitidae > Cryptotermes > Cryptotermes secundus. The sequence goes on from NW_019744106.1 coordinate 531,700, forward strand.
ATAGAAGAAAACGGTAGAAGAGGATTTGTTGTATTGCCTTTCTTTGCTGAACGCTCTGTCCTCATTGACTGTTTCCCATTTGCAGAATTATGGTGAGTGATCTGTCCGAATACGAATGGAAGGAAGGCGCCTGGTGAGCATACACAGCTAATTTTGGTTTATATTTTGGTAGCTCGGGTTGCTCAGTGTGTACAGTGACCGGCAACGGGATGGACGGAGTTTCTGTGTTAAAAGATCGATATGAAGTCATGATCTCTAGGAACACAATTATCTTGATCTTAGAGGAGAAATGGTAAAGTGTACTAACGGAGCCTGTGCATTTTCTTCACTTAAACTTCTTCTTCCCTGTATAACATCGAAATTTTAAAATTGGTTTCATATTCGGCGGACTCCGTTACACTTTATGAAATAAAAAGAGCAATTAATAAAAATATTATAAAGTTGAGTTTAATTTAATTGCAGACATTTTTATCTAGACTGTGCCTCTCACTCTGAACTGAATACAACGAGACTTGCGACTCTAATGGAAATAGACACAGAATTTTGGAAATGTACCGGAAAGAGACAAATTGGAAAAGAGAATATGTTGCAATGATAATATGAAGATGGATTTTAAGTAGTCGTATGTGAACTGGATTGAGGGAAATACAAAATCATATTCCATGTAGTAGCTTATGAACATTATCGAATCTTATGGTTTTGCCACCTGAGTGATAGTAACTTGTACATTTAGTTCTAGTCTGAAAACTATCCAAGTACATCAAGTTATAACTGCAAATGTTTTCCCATTAAGAAAGACTGTACATTACCAACGTAAAATTATCGAACTTTTGAAAGTACTATTATATTTTAACATCCTATTGCACATTACTTTTTATTCAACAGATTCCACTGGTTCACCGTCTTAAGTGCAACGCATTCTTCTAGAAGTTATTTAAAGCTTTCTTACGCACACACCATGAGTCTTCTAAAGCTTGTTTAAAATCCTCTGTACATTGCGTATGTTTCGACAGACATTGGTCATCATCCGGTGTTTAAAAAATTGTTGGTGTAAAATGCTCTGCTTCAGTTTGTGATAGTAATATTCGACGTGTAGTCCCATCTACACGCTTAATGTGTTTTATGGTGCTGGGTGCCGCTTCCTGTTTTGTTGTGTGTCTACGCGCTTTTGTGTTTTATGGTTCTTGGTGGCCCTTCCTGTTGTGTTTGTCTTGCGCGTAGATAGGACTACATACAGAATATTAGAATCACAAACGGAAGCACAGCAGTTTGCACCAACAAACAAATTGTTTAAACACCTGATGATAACCAGTGTCGGTCGAAACATATAATGCCATGTACAGAAGCTTTTAAATAGAGTTTAGAAAACTCATTGTGTGATGTAAGAAATTTTAAATAAGTTTTAGAAGGACGCGTTACACGTAAGACGGTGAACCACTGACATTTGTTGAATAAGAAGTTTAAAAGCAAATATAGTCATATTATCATTAGTATATTAAGATGATAATCACGGAGAATGAGATTGGCTGGATATATAGCACGTATGGTGTAAATGGGAAATTCATACAAAATTTCGGCCGAATTAACCTGAAAGGCTCTTATGAACACGATAATGAAATTTCAGGTTCCGTGAAGGGTTGGAAATTCTTAGCAACGAGAGCGACTATCAGTATTTCAAGAAGTACTCTTCTCTTTGGACTAAGTTATCAACCAAATGCAACGAATCGAGTGTGAAGCAACTCAACTTTCCCTGGGCGCAATCGTTTAGGGGTCCTCTGGAGAACACAGAACTGTAAGACTGAATCATAAAAGATTGTGTACGATTTTGAGAAAAGGATAAATGAACAGCTTAGGACTTGTTTCCAGACGGAAATCGAGCGAAAGAAGAAGAAAACAAGTAAAGAGCCAAGTTTTCTAAGTTTTAGGGGAGTGGAGAGAAACAGGGAAAGAGCTCTTAGGTTGGAATCGACGCCACTTGACAAAAGAATAAGGGGTAGCTGGGTTCAGAGGGAAAAATCGACGTCTCTTTTCATCTGCTCTACATTCGCGTGAGGTCTAAAATGGCGTAAACACCACTGCCGTGCAGAGAGACAACAACTGCTTTATTTCAGTGCCGTGCTCACAGAAGCTCGCAACTGGACCATTGATAAGTCGGATGACATCAGAACATACCCTCAAATTCTTTTTATTTCGATATAATTTCTGTAAACTTCCATCTGTGTCTAGGTCTCGCAAATGGTTTATTTCCTTCAGGTATTCCATATGAGTTTTTCATGCATTTGCCATCTCTGTCATGCGTATTGTGTGTCCACAAATTTGAACCCTCTTCAATCTGCTCACTGATAATTTGTGATGACTACTATTATGAAGTTCCTCAAAATGATTGTACCTGCAGCAGAACTGCTTATATTACTGTAGTTTTCGTTTTTTAGTTTTGGTCTTCTGACTTGGACTAATTTAGATTTTAAAACGAACATTTCCTTAGCCAAGTTTCGTGTATGTTACTTTGTGTCAGTTTTAATTATTGAACGCAGATTGTTTTATTTCTATATACAGCATAAATAATGAATGGTATATCGTCTGGTGTCATAATGAGAAGTTATAGGCACTTGAAGTGAGAGATTACTTTGAAATCACATCGAGAAGGAAACAGGACAGCATATTTCGTTAAATTTTAGTCGGGAGCTTTCCGTAAAGCGAACGATGAAATTGAGCACTAGCTGAAAAATATTCGGATACGACATCGTGGAATAAAAAGACTGAAACGCTTACAGTATCATTCTGCTGAAACTGTTTGCGCATTAACCTCACGTTTGCGGACAACCAGCTGATGGTACTACTTGTGTGAGACGCGTCGTAGCCAGTGTTATGTACGTCATTCACATAATCACATTCTCGTACACTGTGGGCGTGAGAAAGTATAACATTAGACCGGAGTTGTTTCATTAAGGACTAAAAGTTTAATATCAGTTATTTCAATGACACTTCAATTCAATTCAAATCAATTCGTGTTTATTTACGTGCAAACTTAACAGCACAGAGGTCACTAACAAAGTTGGCACGAGTACATAGAAATACAGATAATAATAATTAAGGTAAAAGTAAAGATATCCGTGCAACAGGCCCTGAAGGCCCATAGGGTTGTGAGACGTCAAGGCTCCCACACTTTCTCTATACAATCGGCTCATAGATGTCGGTAAGATTGTCAGCCTTACGCGTCGGCCGTCCCTTACCCCCCAAAAAGATTCCTGGTACTCATTTCTGTTAGAGGGTGAGTCGACCCCGGGGTCATAGTGTGCTGGAAGGATTAGGTCAATTAAAAAATCCACCTCATCGGGTCTCGAATCCGCCACCTTTCGCCTTAATAATAATAATAATAATAATAATAATAATTCCAGTTGTCTCTCTCAGGCTTCAGAAATCATCTATAAAAGGAAATTATGCTGTTTAATGCTATATATTCACATNGCTGACCACGCGACACCTTCTATCCGCCGACAAGCGGAGGTCGCTCGGTTTGTATAGTTCGCTTGAGGACTAAAATCACTGTGATTTATAACATAATAATAATAATAATAATAATCCAAATCATATTTATTTACGTGCAAATTTAACAGCACAGAGGTCAATTACAAAGTTACCAGGAGTAAATAGAAACACACAAAAATAATTAAAAAAGGAAATAAAAAATAAGACAGTCTATATAATGGGAATAAATTAATAATAATTCCAAGAAAAATTAAAGTTAGCGTCAACAGGCGAGGTAAATGAAATAAGTATATTTTCAGTGGTTATTATGCATTTAGACATTAAAAGAATATACGTACAAGTAATGAAAGTATTCAAGACCAGGCAAAAGAAAGAATATTAGATGGTCCTATTAAGGACTATTGCAGTGATATTGGGGCTGAAAGGAAACACGCAGTTGATGACGATGTTGTTTCCTAGAGGGTGATTAGTACCCCTGCTTCGTATTCTGGACTGCGTGACTTCGGACATCAGTTCAGAATCTAACGCTCTTCAGTACTTAAGGTAAATGTTGGGAGTATACATTAATATACACCGTTTCCGATTCATGAGTCTGTTCAGTTAAAGAGAACGACTTTAAACTCGAAAAATCCGTTGCGACTGCGCTGTGGTTGTTGTCTCCGATTGGGAAAAGCGAACAACTCTACTTCTTGTAAGATTTGAGGCTTTCACGGCGGTGACTATGAAGAAAGCAGTCTTCTGGGGTTTGGCACCATGTATATGTGGTGTTAACCGACGTTTCGGAGGAACGTATCGCCTCCATCTTCAGGGTAGAAGGAAAAATATAAGAANCTACTTCTTCCCTGATCCATGCACCGTACTTGTGTCACTGTTATCCTGAATTGTTGTGGAATTGAAACGATTTGCCCTCAAGACCAAGAGACCGACTGGCCAGGAGAGGGTGACGAAGAGAAGTGGTTTAGGGGTGAAAAGAATATTGGCAGAAGACTGCTTCTGAATGGGGTTACTAGTGAGATTCGAGCAATGTTCGACAAAGTATCGGATGAAGCGACCTGTTTGCTGTATGGAGCAGTAGAAGGGGGAAATACCTTCCAACTTCTTCCTTTCTTTTTGTGCGTCGTAGACAAGTGTCTTGGTCAGACCAAAAACGTGAGTTTTGCAGGTCATTACTGAGACATCTTAAGAGGAAACAAAGCGAGTATGATTACACCTAGGATCACACAGTTATACGGAGAATTTGTAGAAATAAAATTTAAGATACTGGAAAAAGTGGAAAAAGTCACACAAATATGAACTTACAATTTTCGTAGTTCAACCACTTTATTTGTAGTCTAAACAAAAATGACAGGATGGCAACATGATGAATAAATGGGAAAACAGGACATGGAAATCTTATGTTAAGACATCTCTTGGGGGACAAAAGTGCAAAAAAGAATACTGTATGAACCTACAGTATGTTGTTTGGTACTTTCTGTTTAATAACACTTGTATGCAATTACTGTAATATCAATAAATGCTTCATGTTAGATCTGAGGTTCTCACGGCTGTGAATATTAAAACTGCTGTCTTCTGGTATGTGACGCCGTGTTGATAAGTACTGTACATATCTGTCAGTTTTTCAGAGTAACATATTGTCTCCGTTTTCAGATTTTGAACTCTGAAAATGGAGGCTGTGTGTTCATAATAACTGTCAGTAACTATCGAGAGATACGAGTATATAGAGCACCACATTGCTGAAGATCAGAGCCTTAATAGATGCCTCAAATAACAATTTCCGTTCAAGCAGGCATTTAGTTCATATGCTGCCCAACGAATTAACTTTCTCGAATTCGATTCGACAGCATCTTGAAATTAGCAAAGTGTTAATGTCAGTCAAACAAAACAAACCCTGTGGCCTCTAATTCGCAAGCGCAAGCGACCGCCCTTGTCGGCGAAGTTAGAGCCAACGTTTTCTGATAGAGGGTCTCGCGTGCTCAGTGCAACGGATCCCCACGGCCGTTAATCTCGGTTTTCTAGACCAGAGCCGCTATTTCCTAGAAATAGCTTCTCAGTTATCCTCACGAGGTTGAGTGGACCCTGTTCCAGACCCACCACTTCACAGAAAATCTGGTAGCGTCGGAAATCGAACCCGGGACCTCTGGATCTGTAGCCAGAAACTCTGACCACTAGACCACAGAGGTGATCTTGTTAATGTCACTCGAATGGAAAAATCCCACGGCCCTAGAATTAAGTTCATAAGTTGAAATGGATCTTAAAGAAAATGATTATGGAGACAGAAATTTTGTGTACTCTCTTGATGTAGGTTTCAGTAACAATGTTTATGAATTATGACAAACATACAGCTTTCATAAAGCAATGGGATTTCTTGTGAGGCTGATGTCTGTGAAATTCTGAAGAAACATCATACCGAGGAACTGGAATATGGGTGCTTGAGGGAGTGCTAGAGCTGAAGCTTCTACACGAATTTAAAATGTGTTTTCATATTTCTCGTGTTTCGTAATTAATAACGCACAGTTCAGACAACAAAATATCATCTACACAAAACATGCAAATTCAATTAGTAAAGTAACTGCCTGCAATTGGACGATTGTGCTGTTCGATTCCCGGGGCAGGAAGAAAATAGTCTCCCAGTATGATCTAGACAAGTTTTGTAGCCCACTTGATCCGTAAGTGGTATCTGAACCTGTTTTGCTTAGGGTAAAGCGACCGAAACTTAAAGCTCAATATTCTCACACATCCAGTGTCCAGGTTAAGAATTAGGATAGACTGACTCTATTTCAAAACCCCGTATGTCTCTATGGCGTGATATTTAATTAAATACGGAGACACTGTTGCCTATTACCTTGGCTCTTTTTGAGGTGAAAATGGATTCTAGTCACGTTATTAGTTAAAGCCTTGTGCATTGAAGCTGTAATTATGAGCTGTGTGTTCAGCAAGAGGAAAGGCAGGAAGTATGAGTTTTTTGAACGAATGGAGATGTAGGACAGTAATCCTGAGAGAGATTTGGTCGTGGTTCGAGGTGGAAGCGTTAAGAGGCTCAAAGGTAGATCATGGGGCTGAAGACAACCCCTAACAGTATAACGCAGCTCACCATACAACGCCTACATTGTACGCAACAAAAAATACGTGGCTGAAATCCCACCCTCGTAGAGGATCTGAGCTAATCTTCAGACCGTGAGCAGTGAGTGATGCCTCGAATGCTGTGGTAGAAAAGAATGGAAATGCAAGACGTTTGATAGGAACATAAGTTATAAGAGTTACATTTTGTCGCGTACAGCTGCAATGGTTGTGTGGGTTAATAACCTCCATCTCCCTGACATAAGTGCTGCACAATTGAGGAAACGATTGATTATTGAAGAACTATTTAGAATCAAGGACTTCGCCTTTAAATGGGCACAAGCTTTAGAGATTCTTGAAGATTAAGGATATGACACACTTTAGTTTGCAAGGCGGGTGCCAATGTTTCGGAAGTATCGACAGCCTCAATCTTCAGTGTATCATTTTTTTTAACATTGAAGATGGAAGCAGCAGGTACTTCCAAAACACGGGCACATACCTACAAAATTATAGTGTAATATCCTAGAAGATTATATTCTTCATGTTCATGGATTTAAGAACAGCAATTGTCACAGAAATTGCTGGATGTGACCCAGCTTGGAACACACATATAGACCTATTTGTATTCCTTATTATCTTTTTTTTTGTCTTGTAATGGTAGAAATCTTGGCCTTTCATTCCGAGGCTTGAAATAAGAACAATAAGAAGATGATAATAATAATGATATGATTGTCTGAGTTATTATAATAGTGGTTGACTTTATATTGTGATAGCTTGTTTGATATTATCCACTGTTTGACATGGGCATACATTCTAATTACTTATTTATTACTTGGTTGAACTTCGGATGTTACTACGCAAGGCACAACTATGAGAGAACATCTAGTTGACTAATTATTCGGAGAGCGAAATATAGAAGATGGGACATGTGGCTATGATGAAAAAAAAAATGAAATGCGATTAGGGCTTCGTCCGGCAAATTTCACTGAAAATGTCCACTTAGGAGACCAACAAGGAAATTTCTCTGTGGTTTATTGTACGGAGCTCCTAGTATCTATAATATTATAGCCTGGAATAGTAGGACCAATGACAAGAGATGAATTGGAAGGAATTTTTAAGGAAACGACTGAGTCATAATCGAGGTGTCATCCTGGAATTTTCTTGGAGGGAATGAGTAATACCATGATAAACTAGTGTTCCGGCCGAGATTCGAATAGACATGTCTTCGAATACAAGTCTGCAGCGTTGCCGCTACACCAGAGAGTTCGGTCAGAAGTGATAATTTGAAGCTGAAATTTAGGGATGTATATCTTGTACATATGAGTCCTATGATTGTGTTCTATAGCGAAAGTGTTAGTCTCTGTATGTCTAATGCCGCATATTTCATGGTATATCAAACTGCTGTCAAGTAATTCTCCAAGCCCAAGTATTTTTTCCTCTGTTACTTGTACCTGCCACTGGAGCAGTGTTCATTTTCCGAACATGTTTCCTCATAACTACCAATCACATCAAAGCAGCCACTTGTAAAACGCACACGCCTACTAAACATTAGTTCTGTCCATCAATCTTCCTAGCTCCTTTCTTCCTTCTTTTTATTTTACCTGCTTACTGACAAACAATAGAAATAACTAAAGGTGCCACGTATAAACTCTTAGACGGCTCTCCCTGCAGGACTGTGCCAGAAACACCACATTAGGTCAGTGTCAGTCAGGGCAGAACTTTCAAGAAGGCCGCGCCATAGCTCAAGAGGTTAGTCGCTGGCTTCCAACCGCGGCGGCCCGGGTTCGATCCCGGGTCTGGTCAAGTGTGATTTATGGTGGACAAAGTGATGCTGTGGCGGGTTTTCTCCTAGTACTTCGGTTTCCCCTGCAAATCTTCATTCCACCAAATTCTCCATCATAATCACCCGGGGCAGGCTACAATAGGCAAATCAGTGGCCGCCGTGCCCAGTGGACCCAGCTGGACTCCACCCCCATTATCGAATTAAAAAAACTTTCAGGAATTATGTAACTTCACGTTTTATGTAGGCTCTACAATTTACGTACATTTGACAGCCTGCAGACTAAATCCATGGCATTTAATGAAATTATGTTTTCATTATTCTTTACTTTAAAAGCGATATGAAGCCCACGTCAGGTAAAGATAAAAAGGAAAATTATCCCTGTGCTCAACGAATTTAAGCATTAGGCCATGAAGGCGTATGGGGGAGTAGATGTATAGATCCACATTTTCTATACCTCAGCACTAGTTGGAGGTGAGTGATCAGCTTCACGACCCGGCTGCTTTGCCCCTGGGGAAAGAGCCCCCAGTACCCATTGGCTAGGAGGTTGGGTGGACCCCAGAGCAGATCTGGAGATTTGGAGAAGAGAAAATTCTTGACTCTACCGGGACTAGAACTCCGACCCCTCAGTCATCCAGCCCGTAGCCAGTCGCTATACCGACTACGCCAGCCCAGCTCCTATTAAAGCTCAAAACCGTATTGAATTTACTACTTTGACAATATTACAGGAGTTGTATAAATAAAGAAATTCCTCACTGTATGACGTAAGTATCAGGCCATCAAACACAATTTTAAGTCGATCGATGCTACATGTTTAATTTTCACAAACTCCTCCTTTTTTTTTCTTCCTCTTCGATTCCACTTTGGAGCATAGGGCTGATTTCTCAGGTTCTTTGATCATTTTTACAGACGGTAGGACTCTGGACGGGTGATCAGCTCGTCGCAAGGCCTCTAACTCAATACAGGATAACACAAACACATAATAAACGCAGACACACACCAATCATAAATGCTTTGTGTGAGATTCGAATCCACGATCCAGATTTCCGAGCGAGCGAAAACAGTGCATGCCTTATACCGCTAGGCTACCGTGACCGGCACAAATTCCCTTAGATCCATTATAACACAAATATTAGTCTTCCATTCTGAGTCTTTGAAGCAGAATTTTCCCGTAAGGTTTCCACACCAAATCTCTGTTTTCAGTTGTAGCGACATTCCCATCGCATCGCAGGAATCTCATTCCTCTGTTCTAACCTCACTAGATGATCCATAAAAATCACGATGTTCCTCATTAAGCAATATAAGCGTTTGTCCTGCAGAAATACGTGCACCCCGAGTAGAGGGTATAACTGTCTAATAAACAAATGTTTTTTTTTTTCGTAGGCATGGATATGTACGTATACTTTTATGTCAGATATGGATCGTATATTAGACTCAGAAGGTCGCTCCCCCTTTGTTTCGCTTTGTAACAACGATAACTTCTGTCTTTATGTTCTCGCTATGATTACAGCTTTGTGCCATAATTATCCGCTATCTTTCGCTTTCATCTTCACCGAAGAAAGACAAGTGTTTCAGAAATTGCGTGAGGATGACAACCAATACAATACTTTCATATCCATACTGCCGTACCTTATTTTGAAATAAACGATCCTTTATTAAATGAATATATTGCTAAATTACTGCTCGATGATCGAGTATCACCACAGTCTCAGTGATATCCTTATGGGGGCGGGGGGAAAGTGACTTGGAATAGAATCCATGCAATTAAAATTAACAGCTTTTCTTGAGTGTTTCTCATAAAATGTGTAAATTATACATTACAGTTGTCTACAATCATACTTAGTTTCCGAAATAGAGAAAATGGCGGACAGACGGACTGATATTATGAATTATATATTATAAGTCTCCCAATTCCTTCAGCCGTTGTGAAGACGGTTATTGCATTCGGGTCATATACCGTATTTACGCATGTATAGGCCGCACATTTTTTGCCAAAAATTCAAGAGGAAGACTGGGGTGCGGCTTATATTCGAAATATTCGAAATCACACTTCATTTAAAAAAAATTATATTCATAATTAGTAATACAGGGTGTTCTACTCCTGAAATAATATTCCAAGAAAATTATTTTTTCTATAATTTCTGTCTGAAAATTGTGCTGCGGCCTATACACGCACGCGGCCTATACATGCGTAAATACGGTAAATGACTGGAAATTTATTAGTTAATTAAGTAACTACCAGATTTTCAAGGGTACATAGTTCAGTCGACTTGGTACCTTCAGAACAAATATCTACGGCAGATATGTACCGCTTTGCGAAACTACATTATGTAGCAATTTACTTTTCTCCGCTAAATGCATTTTGTGTGCGACTGTCCCCGAATGCAAACAAGAAAATGTAGAGGAAACTACCACATATATGCTGCCAATCATATCTGTGAGTTTGGTATCCGCTTTAGCGACAATTATTGCGTCCGTAAGCCGGCTCGATTTGGTTTGTGTTCACCAAGTGAACAAAAGGGACGAATGACAAGCATGGAATACTGTCCCGTCATTACACGACATTAAACAACACCATCACAAATAAACCACACAACTGTCAGTCTCACACTTGAAGGGTCTGTAGTTTATGCCTAGATAATACCTGACAAAATACATGTATATGGAACATACATCTCAACATATGAAGGAGTTGATCGTTACATACAAAGCTTGGTATGAAATAATGTACGCGAACATGTAGGAATCGTGTTTCGAAACTAAGACTAAAAAGTAGTAGGTACTGTTACTTGAACTTTTAATGAACTTTGTCTCCAATTACTCGAATATTGAATATACCTTCTCTCCTTCTGTATTCCCCCTTTCGAAGTATTTCAAACCTTCTGTTTTGTGGGCACAAGACAATAGAAAAATAATATAGGAGGTTGTGGGAAAACATATTACTCCTGTTGTACATTGGCTTTTAGGGATGAAAATCTTACCCAGACAGCGTTAGTAAACCTTGAATGACCGTTGTTTCATCACCTCTTGAAGTACTTTTCTGTGTTCCTCAGTGATATGTTCTGAAACCTCTGCTTCTCAGTGTCTCTTGAGGAATTCATCTACTACAGTCTGATATTTATTTTCTACGAAATTTCTGCACTACTAACTATAGGAAACTAAGCATTAGTAAAACTGAAGTTATATCATTCTCAAGGAAAACTAGCGCACTGATGTGTGCATGTAGCACAAAATTTGTCAATCCATTATAACCGTACCGACTGTATTAAAGACATGGAAGTGTTTATCTATTCTAAAATGTATTTACATATTCATGTCAGGTATATATTTTCTTAATGTATCAAGTTGGCGGATCCAGTTGGCAGCGCAACCTTCGCTTTCTCATCCCTTGAATATATGTCCATAATATACTTTACTCTAGCTAGATCTAAGTTAGAATAAACCCCTGTTGTTTGGAATTCTACGAGTATTTTGTTTGTTGATTCCAACCGACTGGAAGGCATCCAGTTGAAGATGACAGTCATTTATGCTAAAAGTTCCTTTTTCAAAGTCCATTACAGTTATGCATGTGCTTCACAGAAATTGAATTGGAAATGTTGCGTAAAAAGAGGTGTCGCTGTTCCTTCTTCAACTTTCCTTGCTCTAAATTCTGTGATTCTCGCTGGGAAACTCGGTTTCCGAGACCCTTCTCGGTATTTTACAGGGAATTATATGTTCAATGTCTACTCTTCTACCAAGTCTTGTCCTTCTGCCTTTCCCGCTACAAATTATTCTGTGCCGACGTAAACTATTTGGAACCAAAACCAAAAATTGGTCCATCACTCTGAGCAAGGATCATAGATTGAGGGTGTTTGAGAAGAAGACTCTGAGGAAAATGTTTGGGCTTAAGAAAGCTAAGATGTCAGCAAGATGGAGAACGTAAAATTACAAGGAACTTCATAGCGTGTATTTTTATTTAATAAAATTATTATTGTGATAAAGTTAAAGAAGAAGAAGTGGGTCGGACATACAGCATGCATACGGAGAAAGTATCCGTCAACGCTGATATGTTCCGAAGCACAAAAGCTCTCATGTAACGGCGCATGTGGAGATGAGAAATGAATACGCATTTGTTATCGTACAAGCTAAATGGCTACGGCTATAAATGAGAGGGTAACATTAAGATGAAACTTTGAGAAATAAGCTGAGTATTTGGACTAAATTCACCTGGCACAGGTTAGGGTCCAGGGACAGGCTCTTGCGAACACGTTAATAAAATTTATGTTCAACAAAAGAATTGGATTCCATGGCCAGCAAATCTATATGGTCATTTCTTTCTTATTTCTGTTGGGATATGTGTTAATTTGAGCCTCTTTCATGTGGTGTGAGGACCGTAAGGAAGATGTATGCCAAGGCATTCCCCCCTTGTCGAAAACAAACGGTCCTAACGGTGCTGCATAACATACAGAATTACTGTATTTTGGACTTTGTGCATCGCCCAGTATTCTAAAGAAGGTCTAGAACAGAACTATTCGCAAACAGGATCTGTTTCCGTCCTCAAGGTGGGAAGGGGAAATATATACTCTGTTGGGGCCCTTAGAGAGATAGTCTCAATCAATCCAGCTGGTACAAATGCAACAATATCAATATAACTAGGTCTATATCATCAGTTTAATTTGGCGATGGGATTGGGAAATCAGTCCTGACGACATACCGAGGCGCAACGAGAAGCAAACTCGTGGCAAAGAGCAAAAAGAACAGGATACAAATTATATGAACTAAATAAACTCCCCTGCTACCTGCCAACCTTCATCACTACCAACTACTTTTGGTAATCACACAGTTGCGAACATCATCTCCAACACGTACATTCATATTAGAATCATTGCGTAAAAAATATCTGCGGGGCAAAAAAAACATTAGTGATTATAAAGTACGACCTTTTTATATTAAAAAATCCACCCATGACTGTCTCTATATGCATTAAAATGTATGTATGTTAATTAAATAATAAAAAAAGGTTCTGGCTCTGAGAGTGAGTAAGTGAGGAGCTTGTGGAAGGGGATGTTTAATACTCTCATATGTAGATAGCGTACTGATCTACAAAGGTAATACTAAAGCCATTTTGACGTCATAATGGGGCTGTGGTAGGCTGTGGAGGCTGCGTAGCGGTTAGGTGACACACACAGAGTGGAGGATGTATGCGTTAAAAGTAGATTAATTACTTTATCGTCGTTATGGTTATGCCTTGCCGCACTCAGCCCACCCACCTACGGCTATAGGATACCTGGCTATGTGTAGACACAGTGTGTTCTTCAAGACGGTTGCGTAAGCCAGCGGCCGCCCCCACCCCGAATCACTCAACTCAGAATTCAGGCAAAGAGAACCAACATCTCAAATTATGTTTTATTTACGGAGACTTTTCTAGTCGTGCCCTTAAAAATGATCTACATCTCCTCCACCTATGATTGTTATTCCACAAATTGTTTTCATTTTGGAAGGGTAGTGTAATAAAAGTTTTGTCTCTTGCTTTGCGAGGTTGTGAATCGTAGTTTCTTGCTTCGAGGGAAGGATTTATGTTTCAAGAATTTGAAGACAGTGAGCTGCGAAAATATCTGAACAAAAGGAGGAAGAAGAAAGTAACAAAGTTAGGACACCGCATAAATAGAAACTTTGTGATTTATACAGGTCACCTATTACTTCTTTATACAGGGAAGACCAAGGCGTAGGTTGGTGGACAATATTAGAATGGATCTTAGAGAGATAGGATGGGATGGCATGGATTGGATAGATCTGGCTCAGGATAGGGATCAGTGGAGGGCTCTTGTGAACACGGTGATGAACCTTCGGGTTCCATAAAATGCTGGGAAATTCTTGAGTAGCTGCAGAATTGGCGGCTCCTCCAGAAGGGCTCAGCTCCATGAGTAAGTAAGTGAGTGTAATATAGGTGATTGTGATTAGTTGAGCGTATGATAGAGGTGACAAGGAAGGGAAAACCTCTTTGTGACCTAGCACTTTAAAGACAGAAAAATATGGGAGAATAGGTGGAGGGAAGTGGTCCAGGATCGTGTCCTCTGGAGACTTTGCTATCATTTTAGTGGCACGGGATCATGGGGTTCTGCTATCAGATTATAAGTAGGACTGTTTAAAAGTAAGAGGGGATGCAATTATATTTCGTAACAAATTCTGTGTTAGAGAAGGTTACAATTTTCACTACTCCCAAAACGTTTAAAACGATTTTTGGTGGCCAGAAACTGCATACTTTGTGGAAAAATTATTTTATAGAAGTGAGGTAAGACGATGGACTCGTATAATTTCAACAGCCTTGATGTACGAGTGCGTGTAATTCCGCAAGCATCGACGCCGACATGACGAAATTGATGGAACCGAATAAATGCCGTACAGACTGCCCACGTTGCTTCTGTATTACTTCTCATTGCGTCACGATAAAGATAGAAAACAAAATGGTGAGGAACAGAAATGCATTTTGACGATCATGTTCTGGAACTTGTGGTATTTGCCATAGGATACTCATAAACATGTATTGAAAAAAGGTGTTTCTTATGAAACGAAATACAGAGAAAATCGAAGAGAACATATGGATAAAAGATTGTTGTCTTTCCCTATGAGTTTCGTCGAAAATAATAAGGTGATAGATTGTGAATTGAAAATTATAATCACATTAATTTTATCCTCTTCAGAGTAAGGGGAGGGAATATGGAATTCTGCAAACATATTTTCTTGCACACTTCTACGAACAAGAAAACAGCACTAAGTTCTTGACATCATTCACAAGGCACCTAAAGCATGTGTTCTTAGCAAATATCTATACAATTAATAATGTATTTATTTTGTGAATTGTAATTTATATATTAAGCATGGTAGGAGATGAGAAATCACTACAAATGAAGAACAGCTAGGAGATGCAGGCGATAATCCAATTCTACATCCTGCCTGATTCCTGGCATTCGAAGCTCAGGATCTCAGTCCATGACAAAGGTCCTATTGAAATCAGGCACTGTCTGTAACATTTCATGACACATTAGAGTAATGATAAGCTAATAATGATAAGTAGGGCCGCTCCATAGCTCAAGCGGTTAGCCGCTGGCTTCCCACCGCGGCGGCCAGGGTTCGATCCCGGGTCCAGTCAAATGGGATTTGTGGTGGACAAATTGGCGCTGGGGCAGGTTTTCTCCGAGTACTTCGGTTTCCCTTGCCAATCTTCATTCCACCAATTGCTCCATAATCACCCTCACCTATCATCTGGGGCTGGTACAATAGGCCAGAAGTGGCCGCAGTACAAGGGACTTAGTCCCACCCCACTAGCAATAAAAAAAAATGAAAAGTTTGCTGTCGCCCTAGATGGTGAGTCTTGTACTTTTGTACTTATTGTCACTTATAAGGGGTTTCGTGACGAGTAATAATGGGTTCTGGATTTGATGATTGGATTCATTGACACTTCTTTACAATTAGAATCAATTACAACAGCTCAGCCAATGGCTTCCTATGGCTCGTCCCATTCCGTACTGGACTACAAGTGTCTCCTATTCTACTGTGACGAATGACGAACGAAGAATCTCTCCCGAAAGAATTCTGCTGAGCGTTCTCACGTGTACTTCCTTCATAAATTCGTGAGCACCGAAAACAGATCACCATTGCCAACATTTCACGTTATTGTGTGCTTATTCTCTTCTAAGAGAAACGTATGTTGCGACTTGATTATTAGCAACGACTCGTTCATTGTTATTCGTTGCAGCGGGTACGTGATTTCCGAGCCGTTGCTCAGCAATGGACGTCCACTGTGGTTCCACTATTCCGGTTTTTAGGCGGTACTTACCGAACTGGTGCCTAGCAATAGAGTGTTCCGTTACAATGTGTATGTACCAATGTTTCATTATCACCTACGTTCTCCATCTACCCTGAAGAAGATGATTTCTCCCCAACATTGGCAAGTGTCTACTACAATGCACTGCGTCACATTGCAGGAGATCGCAACTTTACCATGCACTGCCAGCAGAAGCCCAAGTATCAGTGCGAATCAAAATAATACAAAATGAATATTCTTTGGGGGAGGGGCGGGAGTTAAAACGTATTGTAGTCCAGAATGCTCCCCGCATCTCTCTGGGATACTCATGGAGGTACAGAGGAGGACAGCGAGAACGAACCCACGGCTGTAGAGAATGTGTATCAATATTTGAGATACTTCCTGTGTTTTATTCACCTGTTCCATGTTGTGAGTGCGTACTTGGTGAGATACAGGAGAGAGGAGGGAAACATTAGATGGATAGGGGTAGGAAATCAACAAACCAACCCTATCCATACATTCATTCATAAAGAGGGAGAAACACAGAAGTCCACACAAAAAGTAATATACACAGAGACATAGGTGCGTAATAAAAAAAGTGACATCAACTAATAATGCTACAACCTCAATCAGAACAACCCAACATTAGTATCACCATCAAAAGCTTTCAGAGTAACGAAATGTAAACCTTGCTGTCCGCAGCGCTTTAACACTGCTGGCATCACTTGTGCTCCTCACTGACATCTATAAAACAACACCAATTCCATCAGAATGAGTTTTTATTAAATCACAAAACATCTTTCCCCCCGCATGCAACAACAGATTGGTGGCTTTCATTGTGTACAATGCGGTACATTTGTTTCAAGAACTGCGTATTTTCTGCGTTAATATTAATTCCGGTCAAATTTCTGGCCCAGAAATATTAGAAAATTAATTGCTTGAGCCAAATAACTGAACTCAATTAAATTGGGTTTATTTATTTAGTCCGCTTTGGTTAATTTAACAGCGCTGTCTGTAGTTTGGACCGTGTATCGTCGGATCCTAGAATAATGAATGAAGATAGAATTGAAAAGCGGTAGAAGTTATCAGTCGTGGCCTAATTTGGGACACTATCCCGGAAATCGCGTGGCTCAGGTGAGGAAAATTACGAAAAGTTCAGTCAGGATAACCAGTGTCACAACGGGGAGATAAAAACGTACTTCCAGAATACAGTTCTTGACACCGCTTGTGCCAACTTGCTCGCCAGTTTTTATTGTTACTAATCATTAAGCTATCATCTTCACCGTATCGTGGATTAGGCCAGTCTCGCTTTTTCCGGCAGAAAGTATCACAGCACACCGGTTGTTAACCCGCACACTATAGGGTCGTGCTTCGACGAATGGTTACATATTATAGAGACATGATAAAGCGTGGATAAGGGCAACAGGGTGAAACTCTGTGTGTGGGGGTGGAGTGGGAGGAATTGGCCATGAGTTATGTTGATGTTGTCGTTATTATTGTCGGATGGTAGTGAGGCTGGTGGGAAGGGATGGACAGGCAAGCGGACGAACAGACGGATGGATGGATGGGCAGTAGGAAGACGTGAGATGACAAACAGGAGCGATCAGCATTATAGAGGGACAGACATACTAGTGCATTATAATACATAGCCACGTTGTAGACAAATGATCTCCGTTTCACTGCACCCAGAGAGCTGGACCCATTACCTGTCACCGGTTTATGGCTCACAGACCTAAAGCTAAAGAGAAGACACATCACACAGCATCAAATAAATTAATTTCAAATAAACTTGCTTTAACCCAGCATTTAATTCGAATCAGATTTGAAAATGCCCTGAAAATTACATGCAAACATAATTAAAACAAATATATATTAAGGGTATTTAAAATAAAATTGCTGATCGTAAGAAAGAGGAAACAGCTGAAGGATGAATAAAATTTATCTTATGTTGCTTAACAATGCTGTCAGTATCGGAATTCCATAGCGTCCTGTGAAGGAAGATTAGGGAATGTGGCTTAGCTGGTATGAGTGTGGGCAGGGTAAACTGAAATCTTCCGAGAAAACCTATACACTATCCTGGGATCGATCCCAAGCCGGAGAACGGAGATTAGCAGCCTGAGCTACGGCACTGTCTAAAATTATGCAGGAATGAGCTTCATTATATTCATCTTTCATAAAACAGAATTAGAGTGAATAAATCGAGGAAAATTAAAGGGGAGGGATATGTGTCACAGATAGGAGGGCGGGACAGAAATGCATGCAAAATTGTAGTCGGAAATTTGGAGGGGAAAACCAGAAGATATATAGGCGTAGGTAGGAAGGGCCTTAGAGAAATAAAGTGTGAAGGTGCCAATTGGATTCAGCTGGTTTGGGATTAAATCAAAGGGTGGTCAATTGTGAAAATAATTCCTCAGTTATCACAGCTTAGGCCACCAGGGCCACTTCGATTCAGAGTAATTATTCAGTGATGTATGAGTTTGATATTGTGACAGATTGAACAGTTTCTAGGAAACGATTAAGTAAACACGTTCTCAAGCGTTCAATAATAGACACCCATTGCTACGCAACGGTTCTAGTGATTCACTGCACGCAGGGTAATTTTACTCTTGAAAGCCAATATCCATGACAACGAATCGTTCAAAGCACAGTAGCGACTGAGAGCGCAATAACTGTGCTGTTGAAAGAGGTGACTTCTACACGGTTCGCCGAAACATTATAACAGGGAGCAATATGCCGTGACCCTGCGAGTCGTAGGAGGCGACGAAAAAGGGAAGTCTCAAACGTGAGACAGCAAAATATGTTCGCGAGTACTAAGGGACTCGGACCAGAGAAAGACTGCGCTGGCAAGGGCCAGCAGCATATACAGAAGACAGACCCGTCCTCTCGTCAGAGAAGGTGTCCCACAAAAACAAACCTGTAACTGCCAAACAGTAATAAATATCTGGTCATGAGCCCCTGATGGGGCTCGACACCAAGACTTAGTGACTGACTGACTGACCGACCGATCGTCAGTCGCAATGTGACTTTGACTTTGATGGAAGATGAACCGAGAAAGGATTCGCAGTATTATATTTAAGCATCCTGTTGCACTCTATACGATATACGATATAACCTCCGTCCTAAGTGCAACAATTTATTTTAGGTCTTTCGTCTTGCTTTCTTCTACACTACATGTTTCGGGCGCAAACGGCCATCATCAGGTGTATACACTCACGTAACTGTTACACTGCACCCAGTTTAAAATTTAAAAACATACAGGTCCTCCCAATTGAACACCTGATGATGGCCGTTTGCGGCCGAAACATGTAGTGTAGAAGAAAGCAAGACGAAAGACCTACAATCAGTTGTTGCACTTAGGACGGAGGTTATATCATATATCGAGAAAGGATTCATTGAGTCGGGAGTTCCAGCAAGTTCCGAACAGAAGTCAGATGTCAGAACTGATGTTTTAGTTTATGTGGTGTAGTTACACTAACCTTTAAAGTGTTATCGCTGGTCGTAGTTACGAAATGTTACAGTTACAGTAAGATTGAAAGTGTTACAATTAATTGTACTTCCGCCTGGAACACGTCCAACAAATCAACTCTACGAGCGAAACTCGCGTCTAGAGTCATTAATGCCCGTGAGATTATGCAGAATGTACGAATGAACTTATAAATCCTTTCCTCCTGTTTCACAGATTTATAGCCCAAAGGCCTCACTGCTAAATTTTTATTCAAACATTCTATTAATCTTGCAAAGAACATTTACTTACTTACTTAATTCTTTGGCCACGCCATAGCTAAAGCGGTTAGTCGCTGGCTTCCCACCGCGGCGACCCGGGTTCGATCCCGGGTCTGGTCAAGTGGGATTTGTGGTGAACAGAGTGGCGCTGTGGCAGGTTTTCTCTGAGTACTTCGGTTTACCCTGCCAATCTTCATTCGACCAATTGCTCCACAATTACCCTCACCTATCATCTGGGGCTGGTACAATAGGCCAGAAGTGGCCGCAGTACGGGGAACTTAGTCCCACCCCACTAGCAGTAAAAAAATACTTAATTCGTTCCTTTTATACCTTTATGGTGTTGAGGTGTCATTTTTCACATTGATCATTTACAGGCGGTAGGATTTGTCGCAAGGCATCTACCTAAACACGGGACAGCACCAACACAGAATAAACACATACGAAACATCCATGTCTTGTAGGGATTCGAAACCACGATCCCGGCTTGCGAGCGAGCGAATACAGTATGTGCCTCAGACCGCTCGGCTATCATGACCGGCAAAGAACATTTAAATTAAGAATATATTTTCTGTACATGGGATCATCATCATCATCATCATCATCATCATCACTGGCACGACGGCTCTTTGTGAGCCCTGGCCTTCCTCAGGATTGCCCACCATTCTTCTCCATTCGATGCTACATTCCTCCAGTTCTTTACAACCAAAATTCTTATGTCCTGCCACACATATTCTTCCCATCTCAATCTTGGTCTTCCCACTCTCCTGTTTTCTTCTGGTTTAGTATTAAGCATTTTCTTAATCGTTCTATTCTCGCTGGCACGTATCGTGTGTCCAGCTCATTTCAAGCCGTTTCACCTTTATAAATCCAATATTGTCTGGTTCATTAAATAGTTTGTATAGCTCATGGTTATACCTCTTCCTCCATATTCCATTTTCTTCCACTGGTCCAAAGATATATCTCAAGATCCTCCTTTCAAATATACTTAACAGTCTTTCATCCGATCTTGAGAGTGGCCAGGTCTCAGAGGCATAGGATAGCACTGATCTTTTAAGTAATTTATACATCATAGTTTTGGTTTTCCTGGGTCTGTACATGGAATTTTTCGGTTATAATCTCAAAGTTTCTGATCATCGCATGTTCGTTACTGCCAATTTGCGAAGAATATTGCTTACAAAATTTGTAGGAATGTTTATAATGTATCTCCGTCTTAAGTTTCGTTTGCCTAGATTCGGTGGTCCTCATTCATAAGCAGAATGTTTTCCTCATGTCCGACCTTCTGTTATTTTTCATTCTGCAAAGGATATTGCCTTAAAAGTGTTGCGTATTATTCCGAGATCGGCTACCGCACATCAATTCGGGACCCTAGATAATATGGCTGTAATGTGGGTCTCACCTCCCAAGTTCGCGCGTTCGCCGTATTGTTAATACTAATTGTAGGAGGTTAATAATTACGGCTTTGGTTTCGCTTCCATTGGCATAATAGTCATGTGTGGTTTTATGAACAGGGGTCAGCTGATTCACAAGTTGATAGGGTGAACACACACACACACACACAAAGAAACAGGACGATCTCGCAAACTTTCTTCGTTTTCTTTTTAAGGAAGGGCAGTGACGATATACATTGATGCTTCGGGTGAAATTCTAACTTGAAATCCTAGGGTTCGAGCAATGAAAGACCGCGTGACCTTGCATTCAACTTTGATAAAATCTATTATAGCTGGAGATGTTACTCCATGTAGTGAATACGTCGCCTTCTCTGTTTTCTAAGCGACATTTTCACAGAGATTCTGTAGATATTACCTTAATCCTCCATTTCACTAAGATCTCAATTTGTTGTCGCTTTCTAAATTTAACTGTCATGAAAATTCTAGATAATCTGTTTAAATCAAAGAGTACTTCATTTCGTAATAGGCCTATCCTAATTTGCTTGTTTAATTCTTGTTTCTTAGGTCAAAATATTTTTCAAAACACTTGAAATTCAACTGCAGTACCAACCGCTCGTAGAGGCAGTCTTAGAGTGACCTTATGGACTCCTCAACCAATCTGTTAATGCTCTCTATAACCAGTTACAAACAAAACAAAACTCCGTGGCTTTAGTCCGCAAGCGAACTATACCGACCGAGCGACCGGCGCTTGTAGGCAGCATGGCCGTGGAGATTCGTTGCGCTGATCACGTGACACACACTATCCGCTAAGTTGGCATACCCAGTTACACTTAGAGAAATTGTTTTTGCATTTCAGACGTGTTAACCTCAACGCGATTTCAGTTCCTGAAAAGACGCTAACAATTCGAATTTCACCCTCATCCTGGCGTTATTCAAACCACACATGTCTCGTGCTTATGAGTGGTAAGATATTTTACGAGTAATGAATTTTAATTATTTATAGACATATTTTGACTAGCTGACGTGTATGTTTCGTGTCAATTAATAGGACAATCAACCAATAGCTGTGTTATCAACCAACGAATCGATTATTATGTCACATATACAGTCAGTCGGCGGCTGCGGCCCGCGTGGGGCAATGCGCACCCCGGCTACTAATAATCCTGGACCGAAGTGTCCCCCCCCCCCAAGTGATAGATAGACGAGGCTGCAGTTTCAACAGCAATATGAATAGCAATTGCCATGACTGTGGCGCTACCCATACATCATCAACTGTAGCCGGAGTTGTGTTGTTCCTATTGACAGATGTTACGACAACACAGATGGATGCAGGGGTAAATTTGGAATGTGCAGAGAGAGAGAGACAGTGTGGGAGTAGTGGATAATAATTATATCAACAAATTGTAACATTGTGGGTAGTATATATATGGTTGTGTTGGAAACGGGGTTTGATGGGTGAGATGTGTGTGTGAGGATGGGAGTGTGGGGTTAGTTCAGAGAGTTATGAGGGTGTGAGTGTAAGCGATCACCTATGATACTGTCACCATATTGTATTCAATGTGATTACTGATTAGGGAGACGGCCAGACCATTGGATAGGCAGACGGATGGATGGATAGATGGGCGCACGGTGGCAGAGAGAGAAATAGCATGGATGTAGATGAATTGTTGAGAGGAACCGCCAGCATTGTGTGAAGGGGGGGGGGACGTTGGCAGACGATCACATCCCTTTCTGCAGCAGTAGTAATAATAATTACAGGTCGCAGTAACATTGTGGGGGAACCTGTGATTTTCATTGCTGATGCATATGGGTTCTTAGTGACCCTATTTGTTACCATACGTTCATAACACCAAAAGAGATATGTCCGATACTTTTTTTTACAGAAGTATTATGATGTTTGATTTTCATTTATTTAAAATAGACAGTGTAGCATTAGTTACCTCCTGATGCGCCATTAGCTGCTGGTCGCAGATTAGGACTAATACTCTTTCATAAATTCTCATTCACGTATTCCTTAAAAGCTAGGACAATGAAGTCGTTAGAATTAATAACGCTCCCACTACTGGCCTTTCCAAATCTCTTCATAGACTTCATTCGTTATTGCACAAGGGAAAGCAGTTTCATGGTATCGACATGTCCTTATGGGTGAAGTGCTTTCCTCAAATTAAACTTTGAACCAGTACATGAGATTTGATAAAAACTGTTTATCAGTTCCACGCTCTTGGTGGCAGCCTTTTCAGTTGTTAATTTCTTGTCACCAGTAACACTGACATGGTGGCAGTACCAACTTCGGAGAAGCGGTGAGATTAGCAGCACTTATGATCCTCCTTGGTTTGGTCGTACCCTAATGAAACTTCGAAACACATGTAGGTACTTTGTTTTAATATTCTTGTATAATGCAAAACAAGAATAGAGTTGCTACTCGAAATTTGAATTTAGTTTTCTGTTTTATGTCAGTAATAAATAAACCATTAGAGCTACTTATATGAAGTTTTATATCATGATAGATCATAAACATATTGTTACATGTAAATCCATTGCTAGGCAACGCCCGTAATATACACACGGCCAACAATACTGGAGCAGTGCTCTCTTTGTGTCTGCGGTGACGTCACAAAACAGCGGTAGAGGTTACGTGACGTGTTTTCTGTAGGTCCGTGCCGAGACCATTGTTAGTCAGCAGCCAGCACGACAATTGAGTGTCTGGGTAACGATCACGTGACATATGTTTTCTGTGCATAGTCCATGCAAAGTGGTTATAAGAAGAGTTCGGTAATACAGTATCAATAGTAGTAGACGGAGTTCAGTTGTCGGTAGGCGATAGCCACGGGAAATTCGTAGTTAAAGAAGTATTGGTGGTCGGCGTGTGAGGACTATATTACAAGATTAGAATTCGTGGGCATATAATTTATTGAGAAATCGATAGTCGCTCACCTAGTGAATGAAGTCTATATGTTTAATGAAGCTCCAAGTTTCGTTGCAGTGTTCAAAACAGCCTACCGCTCTACCCTGTGATCAGTCAGTTTAATCGAGTCTGCAAGCTTATACGCTATTTCTTTTAATATTTGCCACCAATGTGATAAAAAATTCTTCCAGATAATCTCTTCCTTTCACGTTTTACATCTAAAATATTTCATTCCCTTCTCATCTTGCATATATGTGCCATATTACACTAATGCCATCCCCTTTGACCTAAATCATACTGGTTATAATAAAAATTACCAAACAACTCATCATGTAATTTTACCAAGGCTCTTGTTGTTTTCTGGCTCTCTCTCTCTTAGTTCCACATATTATCCTGTTATAACAACCAGCACAAAAAACAAAAAAGTTTACCATTGACGCAATATAGTATCGTCAAGTATATCCAGTGTTGCAACAATTCATGTAGCAAAATCGCATATACATGCAGATTGTAATTACCCATACCGGAAAGTCCACATAGTCGCATATAATAGACGGGGTTTGGAATAACCCCACCTTCTCCCTCTCATGTCCTGATTTATTGCAAACGGGCAGCGTTAAAGGCAGTCCAGGAGTAGGCAGGTTAGGGAATCAATCAATGGCATGAAATGATTCAATTGTTCGATCGGCAAGCGTCTATTGTAACAAACGACGCCAACAATCTGTGTTAGGTAGTGAAACTGCATGTATACGTAGAGATACTAGAGTTATATGCGAGGATATGAATGAATAAGGGGCACATCATGCAACTTCCTGACACGTCACAGACATTGTGTTCAAGTTCTTATCAGAATTCAGCCTCGTGTCTAAACAGGTATCAATTTCTTTTGTTTCGTAACAACGAACCTACATTTTTTGTTTGGAAAGGGAGTAGTGGAATACATTTTGAACTTCTGAACTTTTCTAAATGTGTTAAAAACAATTGTCTATTATTGTTAAACAGTTTGAATAACTCATCCGCCATGGCTTCATGATCTATATTCCGTTACAAACCGTTTGAAATTCTAGGCGATGAAACAACTGCAGTACGAGTATATGAAGTGGAGAATTAATTTTAGGTATGTTTTTATCAAATATAGAAAAAGGAAAAAATTATTGACATTTCAATTTGTATTATATACGGATTTAAAAACCGATGATATTGAAATAATATTTGCATATGAAGATTCTCAGGACACACAAGTAACAAAATAAGAAATAAAGTTTTACACCTGTCGTTCAAGAATCTTGTCTCCTTTGAGACGATGTGACTTACACTCTCTCCAGTCAGTATCTAGTCGATTCAGTATTGTCTCACCTTGGCTGACACTGTTTCATACTTCCCAATTTTTCTACTTTTAGCATAATTTTAGTATTTTATCTCTAAAGTCTGGTGTATGATACCATTACGGCTGTGCCATACTTACAGTTTTCGAAACAGTGATTCGGGTGAAGCTTGATATAAATATTGTGCCAATAAAAGGCTCCCTACACTTCTGGCTGCTTCAAGAGAGACTCCAGCACTATTTAATGTAGGATTCTTCAAGTTGTTTGCCTTATCGAGTCTTAGAAGAATATGCAGCTTTTATTAAGGCAAATTTTGTGATGGATCTTAGAAGGAAAAGCTCGTAACCGTGCGAACTATAGGGACACATTCAGTCATTATAACGACAGACTCAGGGTTGAATTAGAGAGAGAGGCAGAAGCTATTTCTCTTCTCCAGAGCGTCCATACTGGCAGGAGCAGTGGTTTGTTTCCCTGGGACTAAAGCGGGAAGGATGTGAAGTCGACCGCTCACCTCCAGTGTCTCGAATGGCGGAGCTACACCTCCATTCCCCAGTACGTCTTATTGCCGTGGTGCTTAATTAATGAAGCCCAGGGACCACTTTACCTTTTATGTGCTGCCACAAACGCTGCAGAATTTAGAAACACAATCTCTTACTGGTTTCTTTATTATAAAGGGAAAAATTCCTTGCGAAATGAGCCTTCTGCTATCGACAGAGAGCATGACCATGATTTATAATTTTGTTGATGAGCGGGGTACGCGGTAGCGTAGTTGATTGAGGGGCTATGCTACAAGCCGGAAGGTCGCGGGTTCAAGTCCCGATGAGGTCATTGGATCTTTTTTTTAATTGACCTAATCCTTCCAGGGCCGCACTATGGCCCTGGGTTCACTCAGCCTCTAACAGAAATGAGTACCAGAAATGAAATAATTTTCCTGGGGAGTAAAGCGCGGCCGGCGCGTAAGGCTGACAACCTTACCGCTATCTTTGAACCGATTGTCTAGATAATGTGGGACCCTCAACGTCTCAGAACCCTATGGGCCTTCACGGCCTGGTACAGGGATAGCTTTGCTTTTTTTTTTTATACATTTGGTGATTGCTCTGAAGAGACCATTCTTTTCTTGTGTTAAATGTTATTATAGCAACAAAGTTTTAATGAGACATATGACCGTTTTTCACTAATATTGTGTCCGTTGGTAGTGTGTGTCGTTAAGGGACAGGAGCAGCCATATTACAGCCGAATGTATGACGTATGGACATGTTGCACAGCTGTTACGTCATGCATAACCTTAGTGATGGATTGCTGGAGCAACGAAGCCTTGCAATGGAGCTGGCCGCATGAAACAGAGTATCCTCCATGACGATTATGATCATGATGATTAGTCTGTTTGTGCTACAGTGGAGCTTATATATCGGCCAATACTGTCGGCTCCAGAGCCGGTCTGGATGCTGTGGAGAAGAGAAAATTTGTTTACCCCTGCCGAGGATTGAAGCCCGGCCTTCCAACCCGTTGCCCAGTTTCTATGCCGACCGAGCCATCACTGCTCTGACCCTTTCCATACTGATCACTATTTAAGGAAAACTTTTCTCATGTTCCTGTCATAACAAGTAATTTTTCTTATTGAAAAGCCAGCTATAGCTGTTGAAGAATGATGGAACGGAATTTTCCACTGACATTTTCAAACTCCACACTAGTCCACACTAAGTGGATCGGTGCTTCCAAACGCCATATTTCGCTCAGGGCAACGAACATTTACTGATAGCTAACCCTGTAACAGGCCATAGAGATCCATAGGGTTGTGAGACGTTGAGGGTCCCACATTATCTAGACAATCGGCTCACAAATAGCTGTAAAGTTGGCAGCCTTATGTGCCGGCTGCCCCTTACTCCCAGGAAGATTCCTGGTACTAATTTCTCTTTAAGATTGAGTCGGCCCCAGGGTCATAGTGCAGCTGGAAGGATTAGGTCAACTGAAAAAAATTCACCTCATCGAGACTCGAGCCCGCGACCTTTCGGCTTGTAGCTTTACCTTCTTTTATCTTTATTTTATTTATTATTTATTTAACGAAGTTGTCAGTAGCTTAGATTATATGGCGTCGAACGGTAAGATGATTAGTGAACATGAAAGTATGTGGACAGAAGAGGTAGTGGCATGATTTTATGTTACTGTACCGACATGTGCCTGGAAGAGCTGAAGAAAACCACGAAAGCCTTCACTTACAATAGCTGGCATCCCAAACGAGGCTTGAACCAGGCATCTTTGGAATACAAGTCAGAAACATTATCGCTTGAACCAACATGCTCGTTGACAAATGTCGTGTCCTTTACAATATGGAGGGTGCTCGAATTGCAAATGTTATTGTCTATGTAATAATATTGATACGAGTGAATAAAAAAGAGTATTTTAATAATTGCAAGTGTAAATGTACTTAATTGTTCGTTCATTCCTGTCAGTTATATCTACATCAATATCTGAATAGCAATTAAGTATCGGCACTATCTCTGCTTCTAAATGTATTCCTCGATGGAGCATTAGAAGAGAAATCCTCTCAGGCCCGTAAAACGGTAACAATCATAAACATTTTTGTTGAATTATTTTCCATTAAGTGTATCCGAGTGAAAGTAACATTTCAACTCTGAATTGTATAATTTCTTAAAGAATGCGAAATTATGTTCTCCCTTCATCATCATACTTACATATGCATGGGTGAAAATAAAGCTCTTGAATATAGGAATACAAAGAAGTAGAAATACTTCTTAAAAGAAAATAGGCATATTTTGAAATGGTTTTCTCTTTTTGTACTTTCTAATTATTATTAGCCTCTCTAAGTCGCTCCCCAGTCGTAACGGGTTTAAAGCGGAAATTTAGTAATAAGACGGCTTACGTTAGGTAGCGCTCTCTGGCGAGCTGTGCGAGGGAATCAAGGAAACGTCATAGATAATATTGATCTGTACCTGGAAGATACAGAGAGAGATATTTTAAAGCAATAAATATTGTTTTGTGACGCAAGCTTTGTTATAGAGTACGTTTTATAACAACAGATCCTAGAAGACTGTCAATATATATATATATATTTAGCTAAAAACAAACATATGAAACCAAAGTTTAAGTAAAATGCATGAAATACTAATTCTTTGAATCGAAAATCTTTTCGTCGTACTAAACCAGTGATCCGCAACATTTTTCTACTCGCGGCACACCATGAAGTATCCATGACTCAACACGGTACACCAAAATGTTATTCCCCTCAAAAACGCATGATATCAGACAATTAATATAAATACGTATCATGATCAACTTATTACTATAATATTATTATATTATTATTATTCTCATTAAACAGAAGGCGGCTCATGCATTTATTAACAATTAATGAACTTCAATTCACTGTAGAGTGCAGAAAATACACTTCTATTACTATTAATGTAAATACAGTAATTCTACTCATACCCTCAATGCGATACTTGCGCCTGCGTAGCTGCACACAGGCGACTGATCCGTGGTGGAATCGTTGACAACGCAAGTCTCATTTCTTCGTTGATGGATTTCAGCCGCTCCCGCTTTGATGTCTTAATTTCAGTTAACGTCGAGAATCTCACTTCACACAAATATGTAGTTGAAAATGGCAATAACACATTAACTGCCATCTCGGAGATAGCCGGGTATCCACTCCTTATTGCGAACCAAAATGTTTTAGTTTCAATGTTCTGTCTGCTTTTACATGTGCGAGTTCCTCTTGTATATTAACCGGAAGATGTTCTGAATTCACAGCAAATGGATCGCGAACCCAGTCGAAATCTTGTACACTCTCTCCAAAATACTTATTGAATTTCTGCTGCAGAATTTCTAAATCTTTTTTAATTGTGTCCATCACCAATTTATTGCCGTCAGCAAGTGGCCATACAGTCGGGAATATCTCAAACGACCCCTCTGTAATTCTGTAACTAGCAACCAAAATTTGCGAACTACTTCAGAGCACAGCTGTGATAGAACTGAAACAATTGTAAAACGCGGGATCTCTACTCTTCAAACGGAAGAAGTGACACTATACTGACTTATTTCTTAAATATTAAAAATTTTAAATGAAGTCCAAAATTCGGTGGGTGCATCGTTACAGGAAGAAAGTCATAAAGTTGAATGAGCTCTAACTTCTAACAAACAGGGGTAAATACCAAAACAGCGTTATAAAAGACAGGGAAACCCTTGCTAATCCCTGAAATTTTAAGGAAAAGCACGTACACAGAACATGCGGCAAGCATATCAAAGAAGCTGCGTAGATGCGAGAAAAATAAAAATAAATCAATAATTATACTATGATATAACAACAACTGTGAGTAAATAATTTACGTTTAATTTCTTAGAATACAACATTACTGTACATAAAAAATCGCAATATGTAATGAAGAATGAACAAGCATCATCTTGTTTAATCAGTACAGTAGCTGAGAATAAAATACAAGCTTATGAAACACGGTAACAGGGATACAATAAAACGAATAAAATTCGAAAATTAATTTCTTAGAATAGGTAGAAGTTCGCGTCACACTTTTCACCTTGTGACGGCACACCAGTTGCGGAACACTACTAAACAATCACGAATCGGGTATTCCTCGAGGATAATTTTATATGAATTGTACTTAGATTTTAATTTATTTTTTTATTTTGGTGTTCCGACTATAGGCTGTGTTTCTCTTTGTCTGTATTCCTGTACTTCCTTTCCTTAGTACCGCAAAATGATCGCTTCATTTATTAAACAGTTTTCATGTAAGGGAACCGTGTAGAACATAATTTGCATCTGCTCCTCAAAATCGTCCTGAAGAAGGAGAAGAATATTTGATTGAATTATTCTCATAATATGATTATTCTGAGCCAGGGAAAACTAACGAATTTGGGTTTCTTTTGCAAAATGTCCTTCTTATTCTGGAAACGTTTGATATAAACACGCAACCGGGCATGACAGTTTTGTATATAACTTATTTTCGTTTTTTCATCAAATTTGTGGGTAAGCTTATGATAATGTATAAAATACATTATATGATATATGTATGTGGAGGAATTAGACATTTTTATTGTAGAAACCAAATATTTTTTTTTCGCAGTATTGAGGAAAATCAGTTATTATTACAGTTTTCTTGGCGTTACTTTAACCAGCAACTCTCGAGTAACCGCTGAGTCAACCAGCTCAGTCACTGAATTTTAATTCAGCCAGAAACAGTAATACCATTTATTTACATAATATTTGTTGTTTTGGCGGCAATGAAGACTTTGAGCTATGAGAGTAGATTATGTGTGTACCAATGTTTCGTAGAAACGTACTGCATTCATTTTATATCTGGATGATGGAGGCAGTGTATTCCTTCGAAACCTTGATATGGCACTACCGGACTGTACGATATAATAGCTCAGAAGGCTATCATGTGACACCATTTCTTTGTTCGAAACAAGATGAAAGAAAAGAATAGACTATTACCACAGTCTGGCTCTAACCTTCTGTTCTGACGCACGCCGGGTAACCTGCCCTCTTTCATGAATGGGTGTAGAGTGATTCTAGTCGCTGGAAGTGTAGAGTTACGTCACCGCCCAGTGGTCGTACACAGGCAGTGTCAATGCTGTGACCAAGTGCTGATTTCAACACCAAGCATGCCTAATCACAACGCACCATTTACTTTCTTAATTCTACAACGGCAATCTCCCGCCAACGTTATAGTAGTGCTCTAACGTTTCCTTTGTCTCGCATATTAGTCTTATTCATCGTCGTTTATTAGATGTTGTGATATTTAACGAAACAGATGTTTTGAAAATGTGGCACAGTTAAGATATTTGGGAACGACGATAACAAATCAAAACCTGACTAGGAATTTAAGAGGCAATTGAACTCGGGTAATGCTTGCTACCATTCAGTCCAGAACCTTTTGTCTTCTCGTCTGCTGTCCAGAAACATAAAAATTAAAACGCACAAAACTATAATTTTGCCTGTGGTTCTGTATGGGTGTGAAACTTTGTCTCTGACATTAAGGGAGGAACGTGGACTGAGGGTGTTTGAGAACAGGGTGTTGAGGAGATTATTTGGACCGAAGAGAGATGAAGTGACAGGAGGTTGGAGAAAACTGCATAATGAGGAGCTTCATAACTTGTACTCTTCTCCAAGTATAATTAGAATGATCAAGACAAGGAGGAAGAGGTGGGCAGGGCATTTAGCACGAATGGGGGAGAGGAGGAATCTTAGAGAGATAGGATGGGATTGTATGGAGTGGGTTGATCTGGCTCAGGATAGGGACAGTGGAGGGCTCTCGTCAATACGGTAATGAAACTTAGGGGTCCATAAAATGCTGGGATTATGTTGAGTAGCTGCACAATTGGCGGCTCCCCAAGAAGGGTTAAAGTCCGTAAGTAAGTAAATAAGTAACATAGTTAACGATACCTTTTTTAAATTCATGTGTTATGTAGTAATAAATGGAAGAACCGCTGTTGATTACGAATTTTAAACACACAGGAGGAAAATACCACCCCCTATTATAAGGATAATATTATAGGGTTTCATTCCAGGGACCGAGAAAAACGACGAAACACTTAAGTCATAACAGCTGGTAACTAAACCCAGATACGAATCCGAAAAATTCAAAATATTGGGCATTATTACTTAATACCTGAAAATCCTCTCCCCATATGAAAATATATCTCTGTGTAGGGTCTCGTCTTTGTTTCTCATCCTTCGGGCTTAAATAGGGCCAGTGTCAGTCTATTCCTGCTGCTCCAACTTGGAGCATATGGCATCCGTGAAACGCTTCTTATCACTTCAGTTTCTTAATCTTAGACAGTCGGTAGTGCTCCTTGGACGCGGGATCAACTCCTTGCAAGGCCGATACCTGAGACAATCACAGATCAAACACAAACAGACATTCATGCCTCGAGTGAGATTCGAACTCACGATCACAGTGTTCGAGCGGGCGAAGACGTTTCATACCGTAGTCCCCGCGGCCACTCTGATAGGCAAATTTTCTACTACGAGTAGTTATTTCAGTGGTTTGAGGCACCAAATAATAAGTGATTTTATGTTATGCCTATGCTAGTGTTTCGACCTGCGGTCCCCGGATATCTGATAAAATTAATTTGACAGAACAGTCAACTTTTCTCTGTACTTCCTCGATAACTTATACTATACTTCATTGCAAAACCAAAAATTTATCTACAAAATTAAAGGCAAAAAGTGCGTGATAAGTGGCGTGCATGTCTCTTGCAAGTAGACCTCTGTAGGAACCCCCCAAAATTGTCATAAAAAGTGGTTGGTCGCAATCATGTCCGACCTCACAGTAGAAGATGGCAGGAGTATTTCTCAGTCGGACTGTGTCCTGTGCCTGCCTTGCGATAGGATATGGCAGTGGCGAGGATCGTGAGAAGTAAGCAATTGTTGGTCTCTTCATGATGTGGTAAGCAATACAAGATGGTAAAATTGTGCCCGTGCTGAAATTAGCACAACACCACGAAGGCATATGGAGAAATGGAGCTACACATCCACGTATTCTAAACTTTGGCACTAGATGGAGCTGAATGGTCATTTTCATACCCCTGCCGCTTTAAGAACCCAGGGGAAAGCGCCCATTGTAACCACCGGATAAGAGGCTGATCGAACGTCCGACCCGGAACCTAGTTCCTATACCTTAGTTTCCTTATGGTGCCGTTCGACGATTTATTTTGCTTGTAGAATGGTTTAGTTAATCGGAACAGATATTTCAAAGAGTGTTTTCAAAGAGAGAAGTCTTTCGTGGGATGGAAAGAGTTAACTATATTTCAAACTATGAAGACGTTGATGTTTGCCTGTGGTTCAGTATGGGTGTGAAACTTGATTTCTGGCAGTAAGGGAGGAACATAGACTGAGGATGTTGGGGAGAATATTTGGACCGAAGAGAGATGAAGTGACGGGAGGTTGGAGAAAACTGATATGTACACACTTGCCGTCTTGTAGTGCACTCAGTTTCACCTGTTACTTTACTACAAGTCTACAAGACGGCAAGTGTATGCATATCATGGCTGAAAATCAGTGCAACAGTGCAACATTATGGAGAAAACTGAGTAATGAGGAAATTCATAACTTATACTCTTCTCCAAGTATAATTAGAGTGATCAAGACAAGAAGAATGAGATAAGTAGGGGATGTAGCATTAAGGAGGAGAAGAGAAATACATATAGGATATTAGTGGGAAATCCAGGAGGAAAGAGACTACTCGTAAAACCAAGACGTAATTGGGTGGATAATATTAAAATGGATCTTAGAGAGATAGGATGGGATGGTATGGATTGAATTGATCTGGCTCAGGATAGGGATCAGTGAAAGGCTGTGAACACAGTAATGAACCTTCGGGTTCCATAAAATGCTGGGAAATCCCTGAGTAGCTGCACAATCGACGGCTTCTCAAGAAGGGCTCAGCTCCATGAGTGAAGGCGTTGGTGTCCGTGAATGAGATTGTGCAGCCTAGGCAACATTTTAAGTGGACCGATTCCAGAGAGTAGGCTGAAACGTTATAGGTCACTGTTACGGCTTGTTATCTTACAAATTTGAGATCCGTACGGAAAGAGCTTCACTTACAGAGGCCATATCCTTTCTCTACCTTCAGTTCCGTATGATACCTTCACATGATCTTCCCTGTTCCTTCTTATTTTGCGTTTAGTACATGCGTTGAAGTACGTCTCGAGTGTCAGTACAACTATCGTATACCAATGGTTGGAGGCAGCTAGGTTTCTTCACGTCTGTATTGAATGTTCCGGTGAGAGATTTTTATGCTGGAACAAGCAAGAAACCCGCATGTGCACGTGCAAATGGAAATAATAAATAGCTTAGCATTTAACATTCTTATCGTCGAAAATTACGGTCGAAGTACTTGTTAACTATTAGGAGGAGGATGTTCATGTTCTTGTTATTGTGGTTTTCTTACTGTCTTACTTATTCGCCATGTTCTCTAATCTAGGCGATAGTTCTGCAAGATAAAGGTAAAAGTGTTCCGTTGCTTAACTAATTAAGCACTAAGCCATGAAGGCGTGTGGAGAAGTGGATGTGTAGAGCCAAATTTTATTGCCCTCCGCACTAGTTGGACGTAAGTGGTCAGCTTTACGCTCCTACCGCTTTACCACAGGGAAAGCGCCCCCGTTACCTTTGGATAGGAGTTTGGGTGTTCCCCAGAAGTAGTCTGGATGACGTGGAGAAGAGAAAATTCTTGACCCTACCGGCACTCGAACTCTGATCCGTAGTCAGTCGCTATACCGGCTCCTTGATTCTCACCTCCAGAAATCTCTAGTAATCTTCTAGTAACCCTCTTGAGGTAGTTCTTGGCGTACCGAATAGAGGACATCGAGTCGAACAGTTGATTTATCTGTTGTCATGACAACGCCCTTTCTATTGCTGTGAGAAGAATGTTTACCTAGCCGCTGTAACGGAAACCTGTTTCTATATGCGTTGCGTAGGAATCGATGTCTTCAAGAGTTCCTCTGTTGACGTGATTATTTAGAACTTCGCTACTAAGTAACCGAAGTTCTATTGTTGATCGAGTTACACGGGTTTCATATCTTAATGCTTTCAGCAGCCCGTCACTTTATTAAATGAAGCAGTGGTCTGTGCATAATAAAGTTATTGCGTTGATCAAAATCAATAAAGCAGGTGGCCATGTGAACTGAATTTCCCTTAGTTTTACTGTAGTAGTAAGAATATGGAAGTGGCACGCCATTAATCCAATCATAGGTACATTAAAACTATTTAACATGATAACCCGATACTGAAGTGCATTTAAATTTGTTCTAAAAATTGTAAATAATTATCAGTAATTGTGATATTAAAATCATGAGGAAAGAAATGATCTCATATTAATAGAATGAAATTGTCACTGACAGGTATTTAAATCCACAAAAATTTTCTTCAGTAGTTTAAAGGTCATGTCTTAGCACGACGCCTTGTTATAAATTTGAAACTGCACTTAATACCGCGAGTAGTGTGGGAACTTAAATAGTTTTCGTTAGTTCGAAATACAGAATAAGAGACTAGAGAAAAATTATGACCAAAGATCATGTCATTTAGCAATATTTCAGTAAGACCGTAATTTTGTGTTAGGCAGAGTGAACGTCCGTGAACCCAATACATTTGGTTCTAAGTTCCCTGATACTTTGATAAAAAATATCGAAATTTCTGGGGTTTCAAACCAATTATTGGGAGGAATGAAGGCTTCCTCCGTGGTGGCGATTAGAACTATTGGGGAGAGCTGTCTCTCCTGTGACGTGTACGGGCCGATGATGATAACAATAATAACCACTGTAGGAGATCATTGCACAGTCAGCACAATAAAACAAATAAGAATTTGAGAAAACAATGCAGAGATTTAGGACAGGTACATAAACGTGCATGTAAGGTATTCTGTTTCGTGGTAGATGCAGGACAAGCAGAATTTTACAGTAACAATGAATATAAGAAAATGCTGTAACACTCTCTTTAACAAATTAACCAAAATAATATTTCTGTTAATTCCTTTATTGTTTATGCGCCCAGTCAACAACTACAAGATGAATTACACAAATTACATCACAGACAAACAGAAGCATGAGACAACAGCCACAAGGCCAGTTTAGGGAAAAACACAGTGGGGAAACAGAGGGCAATAAGGACAAGAAAAACAAAAATGTATTTCTGGGAAAACCAATAAAAGTGAATAATAATTTGATTAATTATTATTTTCCTTTTACGTGCTAACTCAGTAGGACAAATACGTATACAAAATGCATGCTGCTACTACTACTACTACTACTACTACTACTACTTAACAACAACAACAACAATAACAAATAATAATAAGACATCTTCTTCCTTTTGGCAGAAGAAATTTTGGACTGTAATACCAGCACAGTCAGTTTTATTCTATCAGTTCAGTGACACAATATGCAGTTGAAGGGTCAGCAACAAGAAGAGAATTACTTAAGGGAGAATTTCCTATGGCAATATGATAGGCGATCTGCTATTTCTCACATATTCTGGAGTGCGGTATGCAGTTTGTAACAGACCCGTGCCGCCATGCAGTCCCACAATAGGTTACGTAATTAATGTAGCAATGGAACTATGAAAGCGACTCCCTAATGCTTACCACTCAGGAGAGCTAAGAAAAACTGCCGTATTGAGGCCATTTAAGCGAAATTCTATGCTCCCGAGGCTAAGACTACGCTGAAGGAAGTTGAAGAGTTAGTTCAGGTAAAATAGGAAGCCAGAGTATAGACTGACCACACACTAGCTGGTACCAGTAACTACAGCACTAACATAAACCTTAACGCGGGGTGAGGTTAGGGGGAGGTAGTCCGCATGAGACCCCACGAAAACTTTGACTATACAAGGTTCTGAAGCTGGATATGGTTGGTGATTTCCACTGATTTTCAATGCCGTTAAATTTATTCGCTTTGCCTATATAAAGTTACGCGCGTGGACGTCGGCAGAGGAATCCAAGTTCATATAATAGGAAAGGGCGAAGGGATGGGATGAGAAGAGGTGAACAGGACCAAAGGGTGAAGAGGGTAGTAGTGGTAGTTGTGGGAGTAGCAGAAGAGGAGAATAGATGGCGTAGCTGTTGTTAGTTTCACTTGTACTGTAAGTGAGAAGGGGAGGTGGTTTCGTTTGTCGTTCTAAGAGGGTGGGTTGGAGGAGAGAGTAACCACGGTCCACAAACTTTGAATGTATTTGTCTTCATGCCTTCGTGGAGATTGTTCTTTTTAAAAACAGCCGAAACAATATACAACTCGGTCACTGAAGCCTGACCTGTCGGTCGGATGACTGCTAGAAATAGGAGACGGGTAAGGCGACAGGAAGGTGAGGAATTGGCTCAAGTATTCTCCGTGTGATGTGATTCTAACGTGTAAGAGGGAATTATGTCTCTTAGTAATAAGTTCTTGGTTCTTAAGAATTCTACATTCCCTACGAGAATGAACTACTGCAGGTATCACTAAGATTACATACATATTAAGATCTTAACTTCTTCTATCGTCCTACAAAGACTGAGACCATTGAACTGTCTTTTTACTCTCTAACGTCTCTAACACATTTCTTTCCTTTATTGTGTATAAACAGAACAAATTCGACAAATTTATTATTCTGTATATATAAATAGAAATATATATATCTTTATTGTTGAGCACAGTGTAATAATAAAATTAAAATAAATTCTCTGTTTATTTCTATGTTTATTTGGTTGAGGCACTATGCTACAAGGCGGAAGTTCGCAGGTTCACATCCCTATGAGGTCACTGGATTTTTCAATTAACCTAATCCTTCCAGCAGCGCTATGGCCCTGGGGTCGACTCAGCCTCTAACAACAGTGAGTACCAGGAATCTTCTTGGGGGTTAAGGTCGGCCGGCGCATAAGGCTAACAACCTCGCCGCCATCTGTGAGCCGATTTTATAGAAAATATCGAAGCCTCGACTTTTCACATCCATATGGGACTTCACGGCTCGTTACAGGGATAGCTTTACTTTTTTTTTTACCTCAACAGCTCAAAGGCCAATAATGAAGTAAGCACGAGTAAAGGACAGAAAGAAAATAGACACATACACACAACCAAAAGAATAAAGAGGCAACTTGAATCATTCAGACAATACAAAAATTCAATAATTGCAATCACACCAACCATTATGCGGTGAGAAGAAATGTAAACAACACTAATAATTCAGTTCAGACTCATTCTTTATTAGAGCGCTTGCAAACAGGAAGAAGCTCGTAACAGGTGAGCATCATAAATATCATATATACAGAACTAAAATGCTGGTTAAAAACTAGTCGAGGAACTACATGTTACAGGCTAATAATTGAAACAAACAAACAATATGCTAATACGTGGTAGAGTTATTAAGTTCGTGGAATGTGGTTTTATTGCATCATATTACAAGGTATTCACATACACTTACGCAGATCCACATCGGCCCTCAAAATAGTTACTGTTGGCCGCTATGCAAGTCTGCCAACATTGATATAGCTGTCGTAAACATTGCTGAAACATATTGGCAGAAAATTCCCGTACGACGCTTTGGGGCCATTCCACGAACTTATTAACTGTGGTAGTATAGTAACACTTTAGTGGAAACTATACATTTTCCATTAATTCCGTCCATGCCATTATTATTGTTATTGAAGAGTAGGGGATAGCTAAGTCACTATAGCTACTAGGCTACGGGTTGGATGACCGAGGAATTTGGGTTCGATTCCAAGTAGGAGCAAGAGGATTTTTCTCTTCTCAAGAACGTCCATACAGGCTCTGAGGCCCACCCAGCCTCCTATACATTGGGTATTCCGGGCTGTTTCCTCAAGGGTAAAACAGGAGCGCCGTGAAGCTTACCACTTCTTCATCCAGTGACGGGATTAAGAATGGAGGTGCTCTGCCTCCACCCCTCCATACTTTTTCATGGCTTGGTGCTTAATTAATTAATTCCCGGGGATAACTGTGATTCTTACCTTTGCCTTTACTGGCGTTTTTAAGACACGGTGAACAAGAATTTATCAAATGAATTGTGTATAATGATATAAATAAGAGAGGCGACATTGTTTCGTCAAGAACTGGAGGTGTTTACTGTCAATAGCTTTCTTTGTTAAATTCTCGTCAATCCTGAACTCCACATCACTTCATCGACAGACATTCCGTCTGCAGCGCGCCATTGTGTTCCTTCCGCACGACAGCGGTTCCTGTGTACTGTGATGCTGGTTGCAGAGGAACGAGGCAAAAACTGGTCCATACAATTTCTCGTGAGGACCGCTAGAGAGCAGCACTAATCAGAACGATTTCTCACATTCTCTTTTCCTCTGCTGTCATGCTCTTGCTCTTCTAACCTGATCAGAGAGACAGAATATTTTGTATTACATTTCGTTTGTTCAGTATGTCGGCGTGATTCTTTTCCAGTTTTCTGTTACCTGAGTGCGTCGTATAATTTCATGCTTCTTCTTACTAAGGGGCACTTTTATACGTGCAAGAATGCACGTACTTATTATTAGGCTTTTGCCCTCTCTAGCGTGTATCAGGATAAAAGTTGTTTTTGTTTCAGCATCTAGGCCAAAAATGTGAAAATAACAATTAAATTACTATGCATATAAATGTACTTTACTTTAAACTTCATAATAATCCAAATTTATCTTCAGTTACTGTCGAAAAAACTCTAAAATAGAAAGCCTCTGGTTTAAACTTTATTCCCAGTCTTTTATGTACGAATCAGACTCAATGAATTCTAATAATTTGTATTTTCTTCTCCATATTTTTCAGAATTATGAAAAAACACACAGTTTAAAATTTATTATTTACAACTATTTATTATCATTTTAACCATAATATTTTATAAAATCAAAAGATGTAAACGAAGAAATACACGTGTTTTATAGTTCTATAAAATACCGTTGCTTCAATTTTGCACACAAATTCCACGTGGACTGAATCCTACTCTGCGCAGTGAAGGGCCCGTGACACCCCCCTCCCGCCCATGACGAAGTCCTAGAGAAATTAATAATCGGCCACTGTAATCATGGGTTCGAATCCCACTCAAGGCATGAATGTCTGTCTGCGTTTGTTCTGTGTTTTTTGTTATCCTGTGTATGTAGCGGTCTTGAGATGAGCTGATCCCCCGTCCAAGGAGTCCTACCGACAGTCTAAGATAAAGAAACTTAAGTGAAACGAAACGTTTCACAGCTGTCCTCTGTTCCAACAAGAAGTGATAGAATTCGACAGCACATTCATTCCCTTTATTGGTCCCGAATGTTTATTACCGTGTTCTCGAGATCCCGTCTTTGGTCTTTATACTAAGCCAGACCAATCCAGTGCAGACACTACCCCTTTAATATTTATTTCACCGTTTTCTCCCACATACATCTAGATATTCCGGATGGTTTCTTGTCTTCAGGTTTTCCGACTAACATTCTGTGTATTTATCCATTTTTACGTGTTGCCTAAGTAACGAGACAAATGAATTCACGCAGGTCTTCGGATTTATTGAATAAGTTTATTGGCAACATGTGACAATATATAATATATATATATGTGTATTATATATAATTCCCATGCATGCTGTGTTACTTCTAGAGCTGGCCATCCTAATAGTATATAGTAAAGAACAGAGATCGTGAAGCATCTTATCATAGAGTTCTCTGTAAGCGCTGCAGCTACTTGTCTCTACTACAGGTATATTGCCAAATGTAACGGTTCATTTGTATATATATATATTGTCGCGTATCGGGGGTATAACGCGACAGATAACTTCACGCCGTATTTTATATAGCGAATCTTATTTCACATTCGCACTTACAATCACCCAAATTACAGATTTACGATTACTGCTATCTGCAGTATCACAAATAGTACACTCCAAATGCCACAAGACAACTGACTAGTTGCTGGCTAACTCGGAACTAACTCGGAG